>NC_062560.1:94600886-94717227 GCF_016906955.1 Phacochoerus africanus
GCTTGAGATCCCCCAGAGTCAGAGGTCTTGGACTGAAAACTACCTCAAGAGGCCATCTGTTTTCGTTCCCTGCCTTTGGGCACGTGTGGTATCATTCCCTTTAACTTAACTGAATGTCAATTAAAGCCCATAGAAATGGAGACTGGCCCAAGGTCATGGAGCCATTAAGTGAAAGAGGGAAAACTGCAAGGCACTCCTTCTGCTCGTTGGATGATCAGCTCATAGTCGTTTTCAGTGTTCTTTCAAGGATGTATCTTCCTAGATGCATGTTGCTTTGTTGTATTCCTCTAGCATTTTCTGGTCACGCCTTTGCTTAGTTGGACAGTTTTTGATATGACCACACGGAAACATCGCAGAGTGCCAGGGGCCACATGATCCGCGATATCCCAGAGCATGAAGCACTATTTGCATTAAAAAGACACTCAGTAGGTATTTGTTGGATTGTGAAGAACTGACTGTGTAACCTTCCTTCAAAACGTGAGTGTGTTAAAATGTACTTATGATTTAGGAGTTCCCATCGTGGTGCAGTGGTTAACGAATCCGACTAGGAACCATGAGGTTGTGGGTTCGATCCCTGCCCTTGCTCAGTGGGTTAAGGATCCGGTGTTGCCGTGAGCTGTGGTGTGGGTCGTAGACGTGGCTGGGATCCTGTGTTGCTGTGGCTTTGACGTAGGCCGGCAGCTACAGCTCTGATTCGACCCCTAGCCTGGGAACCTCCATATGCCACAGGAGCGGCCCTAGAAAAGGCAAAAAGACAAAAAAAAAAGTACTTATAATTTAGAACCAACCATGTCTGTTACCTCTAAGAAGTTTCAGCTTTGCAATGACTTGGTGGGGCAAGCTGCTTGACATGGATAGCTTGGCTCAAGGATTAACTTTTTCATATTTCATGCAAAGCTTTTTATCCTCGACTGAACATATCAGAGGAGGGAATGAGTGATTTATTTGTCAAAGAAACCATCTTTTGATCAGGGGGAGGGCTGGGGAGGGGACAATTATGTAGGCACATGTCCCTGGCTGTTTGCTGAGTGACAAGCGAAAAGATGAATAGGAGTTCCTGTCGTGGCTCAGGGGAAACGAATCCGACTAGTATCCATGAGGATGCTGGTTTGATCCCTGGCCTCGCTCGGTGGGTTAAGGATCTGGTGTTGCTGTGAGCTGTGGTGTCAGCTGGCAGCTGTAGCTCTGATTGGACCCCTAGCCTGGGAACTTCCATATGCTGCAGGTGCGACCCTAAAAAGCAAAAATAAATAAATAAATAAAAGATGAAAAATAGCAGGTGGAGGAAAGTTGGCTTAAAGCCTTGCCTTAGAAGATCAGTGGTTCCCAAACCTGACAGTGCATCAGAACCCCCCCGGAGGGCGTGTTAAAACACAGGTTCTTGCGCCTGCCCCAGGGTTCCTGATTCAATAGTTCTGAAATGAGTGCGGGCCCAAGAATTTGCATTTCAGACAAGTTCCCAGGTGATGGTGATGCCACTGGCCCAGGTACATTTTTTAAGAACCATTGCCTTAGATTAACAAGGTAATTATCTCAAGAGAGTAGCTAATTAAAGAGCTCCAAGCAACAGTTAACAACCAGAAGAAAAAAAGACCATGGGGAAAGCATGTGATGTGTGCAGTGGGGAGAGTGGGAATGGGCTGGGAAAGCAGACGAGCTAGATTCTAGTACCAGTGGCATTTTCTCAAGCAGTGTCCAGTCATAGTAAGCACAACTGGATCCACACATTCCTGATTTCTTTTACTAGCATTTCCCAAATTACACGCTATGGAACCCTGCTAGATGTTAATGGGCATTCATTCAATGGGATAAAAAAAGACCCCCAGTCAAATAAGGTTGGAAACTTTTGAGTTACGTAAAATTGAACAGGGGTCTTTACTGCAAGTCTTCTCAGAGCCTTTAAAATGCTCACAGGCATGGCAGATCATCAAGGGAAGACAGACTATGCAGCATTTCTCAGACTTGGTAGACTGAGGCTCCTGTACTACTCCCTGGCTATTTTCCTGTAGAATATGGCTCGAGAAATCTTCATCAGTTTACATCCATTTTATCAGTGGGCGAGGCTGCTTGTAATAATGGAAATAGCACTGGACTGGGAGTCAAAAGTTCCAGGATTTTGTTCTGTTTCTGCCACTTCATTCTGTCACAAGGTGACTTGCTCCCACAACGATGGGTGTGACTGAAACTGATCATTCCCTTGCAAATGGGGGGGCGGGGGCTAGTGCCAGCCAAACCAGACAGACGTGCACACCCACCCACCCACACACACACACACTTGTTTTTAATCTGGAATTTACCATGCCCTCAAGAGTATCCAATCGTCAAAGCCAGAAGGGTGAGAAGCCTTATGCTGAGAGTTTGATAGGAAGGAAGAAAGGAAGGAAGGAAGAGACAGGCCATTGCAGACCACGATTCCAACCAGAATGAACGGGCTGAGAAACATAGACACATCCTGTGTTTATTTGATTCCTGGCTCTCAGCGAAAGTTTTGTTTCATCAAGAACAGTGAGTCAGATTGTTTGTTTACCATCGAGCCCTGGAAGTGTGTCTGTCCCCCAGTTAATGATTAGTTGTTGTGAGGTTTTTTTCCCCTCATTTGAACAAAACACAAATTTGACCCGGTGGAGAAACATTGCAAGTTGTATGTGGCAGGGTGCCATGACCTATCTACATGGATATGTAGATAAAACACATGCCCACATAAAACCATCATTTGAAAAGAAGCTGTTGGGATTTAAGATTCAACTAATACTTGCCGAATTTCTACAAGGTACATAAGTATAGGCAACATGGGGTCCCTTGCACATTTATGTGAAACCTTTTTTAAATTTTTTTATTTTTATTTTTTTGTCTTTTTGCCTTTTCTAGGGCCGCTCCCAGGCTAGGGGTCTCATCGGAGCTGTAGCTGCCGGCCTACGCCAGAGCCACAGCAACGCGGGATCCGAACCGGGTCTTCGACCCCTACACCATAGCTCACGGCAATGCTGGATCCTTAACCCACGGAGCAAGGCCAGGGATCGAACCCACAACCTCATGGTTCCTAGTTGGATTCATCAACCACTGAGCCGCGACGGGAATCCCCCCCCCCCCTTTTAAATAAGGGTCAATTCAGGTTCAAGATTTTTTTTTTTTAACATCACCATTTTTTTTATATAATGATTTTTATTGTTTTTCCATTATAGCTGATTTACAGTGTTCTGTCAATTTTCTACTGCACAGCAAGGTGACCCAGTAACACATGCATGTATACATTCTTTTTTCTTACATTATCATGCTCCATCACAAGTGACCAGACATAGTTCCCAGTGCTATACAGCAGGATCCCATTGCTAATCTACTCCAAAGGCAATAGTCTGCATCTATTAACTCCCAATTCCCAGTCCCTCCCCTTCCCCCTTGGCAACCACAAGTCTATTCTCCATGTCCATGATTTTCTTTTCCATGGAAAGGTTCATTTGTGCCATATATTAGATTCCAGATATAAGTGAAATCAAATGGCATTTGTCTTTTCCTTCCTTACTTCACTTAGTATGAGGGTCTCTAGTTCCATCCATGTTGCTGCAAATGGCATTATTTTGTTCTTTTTTGCGGCTGAGTAGTAGTCCATTGTGTATCTACACCACATCTTAATCCAATCATCTGTCAATGGACATTTGGGTTGTTTCCATGTCTTGGCTGTTGAATAGTGCTGCAATGAACATGCAGGTGCATGTGTCTTTTTCAAGGAAAAGTTTTATCTGGATATATGCCCAAGAGTGGGATGGCTAGGTCATATGGTAGTTCTTTGTACAGTTTTCTAAGGTATCTCCATACTGTTCTCCATAGTGGTTGTACCAGCTTACATTCCCACCAACACTGCAGGAGGGTTCCCTTTTCTCCACACCTCCTCTAACATTTGCTATTTGTGGGCTTATGAATGATGGCCATTCTGACTGGTGTGAGATGGTACCTCATAGTAGTTTGATTTGCATGTCTCTAATAATCAGTGATGTTGAGCATTTTTTCATGTGCTTGTTGGCCATCTGTATATCTTCTTTGGAGAAATATCTATTCGGGTCTTTTGCCTATTTTTCAATCGGGTTGTTGGCTTTTTTGCTGTTGAGTTGTATAAGTTGTTTGTATATTTTAGAGATGAAGCCCTTGTCAGTTGCATCATTTGAAACTATTTTCTCCCATTCTGTAAGGTGTCTTTTTGGTTTTTTTTTTTTATGGTTTCCTTTGCTGTGCAAAAGCTTGTAGTTTGATTAGGTCCCATTGGTTTATTTTTGCTTTTATTTCTGTTGCTTTGGGAGAAGGGTCAAGAATTAAATGTTGGGAGTTCCCTTATGTGCAGCGGGTTAATGGTCTGGTGTCACTGCAGCAGCTTGGGTCACTGCTATGGCCCAGGTTCGATCCCTGGCCTGGGAAGTTCCACATGCCGCAAGTGAAGCCAAAAAAAAAAAAAAAAAAAGGAAAGTGTTTACAAGCTGTCTCATTTTTTATTTCAAAGTGAAAATAATATTTAATAGCATGGAAAAAGGCATATTCTAATAACTCTGAATACCTATTTGACTGCATGAAAGAATGACAATAAAAACATCCCTAAGGCTTTTAACCAAAAATATCTGACAAGTGGCAACTCAGAAGCAGCTTTTAAGTCTCTCCTCTTGAACTTGGATCTCCTGTATATCTTGAAGCGGAGGTGAACGGAATGCGGCCCAAAGATCTCAGGAGATTCCCTACCGCTGTAGATCTCAAAGCACAGGGCTGAATGGAAGTAGTGGGTGCCTACTGTAGCAAAGAGCACAGTGGAGTTAGGTCTGTTGAGTTCTTGGATCACTGTCTAGCTTCTGGAGGGGTGGAACTGTAGAGACGAAATTGTCTGGTCACTCTAGCCAAGCAGCTGATTAATCCAAACTACCTTAGCAATCAAGGCAAGAAGGTGAACTTGGTTTTGAATACCGTATGGGCATTCAAGAAAGAAGCTTTCCAAGTCTCTCTTATAAACCCTTTCCGCAGTCTGCCTCTCTTTCCCGTGACTGTTGAAAGCTATTTACTCTTGAGCCAGCCTCAGTGGTAAACAGCAGCTGGCCGCCCCTCTCCTCTCTCTTGTCAACTGGAACATAGTTATTCAGAGGTGTCTCAACTTCAAAAGGGGATGGGTTCACTCAGGAGTGGGAAGCAGAGGGAGAATTCCTGTGAAGCGCTGTCCCTTCGCCAATTTCCTTCTATAATTTTAACTTACTTTCTATTGATCTGCAGTTTTAAAATGTGTGCTGAAAGCTCTGCTCTTCTGGGCTACTTTTCAGCGCTTCTGCTGAGCTTTTCCGGGTTTGCTTTCATAGAATGAGATCCCCTTGTTTGGTTTTCCGCACATTCACACTGGGGCTGGGAATGTCCACTGACTCCATTCAGAGCCACAATTGAATAGTGTAGTGAGACTCCATGTGACTGCCACATGGGCCCTGGACTGCTGAGTTCGTGGGCAAGTCATTGTTCCCTCAAGCATCATGTTCAGAGGCACCACCTCAGTCTATGGTGAACATGGATTAATAAGCGCTGACTTAGACTCAACCGTTCTCCAGTAAACGGTGTCATATTGACGATGTCTCTTCCCCGTTGGATGTTTTGTGCTATAGTAACCACACTTTCCTGTGACATTATTGCAGTCTCTTGGTACTGCTTTAATGTAGAAACTTTGCAAATTCCTTTGCTTGGGCTCCAACACCATGGCAGTGGCAGAACCATTTTAGGAATGTCTTCTGCCACAATTTCCCCTTTGTCTTACCCCTCCACCTTTCAACTTCTTCTTGCTCCCATATATTCCCTAACACAAGAGGCATCCGAGCTGTTGAGTGAGAAGCCATCTATAGACTCAAAACCATACCATGGGGATGAAAAGATAGTTCTGTGAATCCTCTCAAGCCAAACACCCAGATGCTGGCAAGTAGGACATGAACCAAACAGCCTGGTCATTGAACAATAGCACCTCCTCCTTTTTTAAAATTCATCCAGATCTTTTGCCATCATGCACAGGCAGTTTTTACCGGTGGTTTTGCCGAAGACAGAAAAAAAAAAAAAAAGAAAAATATTACGCTTCTCCTCTGATGAACAATTCTCAATGAACTCTCTGTTCAGAAGAGCAACAGACAATGTTTCAACTTCGAAAGACCAATAATACTGGATTAAGATAAACTTCCCATGGGAGTATTTTTTTACACACTCGTGAATCACAGATGAGTTTATTATGATCTGTACTCATAGGAGAGGATGACAAATGAATCCGTATTGATTATTCCTGCAAAATAACATGTCTAAAAATGTACAGCGTCACATTAAATATCAGGCAGTTATTCATCTATCAACTCAATGTGCGGGGAAGGAAGTGGGATCCAAAGCCCGAAACGGAGTGGCAGATTTCAGTGTTCAGCTTTCCACAAATGTTTCAGTCTGCGTTTGATTGAAAATTTATAGGCAGATCATTGTGCCTGGGGTATGGGAAGCTCCTTGTGAGTTACAGCCAAGTGGCTGAAATGAAGTACTAAGCTATCAATCACTTCAACCCTCAGAGGGGCTGGTGGAGGGGTGGGGGGCTGGGGCAGCAAGCGCCCTTAAGCCTTAAATATATACTTTTCTATGTATTTCATGGAATTAAAAAGGCTGGGAAAGACCGAGGAGGATCAATCAAAAAGTTTGACGTGATGTGAGTACATCAGAGTGTGTATGTGGCCGGGGGGGGTGCGGTTTCATGGGGATGAGGAAGCCTGGGCCTTGATCTCCACTCTGGAACTTCTTTATGGGGGCATGTGTTTGCAGGAAACTTGCTTCCTGGCTGACAACCACATCTGTGCTGTTTGCACAGGGACCACATCTCCCCTGGAAACCACGAGGCACCAGAGAACCTAAGAGCTTGGGCTGTGACGTCCATTGCTTGGGTTCAAACAATGGGCACATCACTGATGAGCTCGGTCATCTCTGGCCAGGTAACTTCCTTGAGCCTCCCTTTCCCTGTACCTAAAAGGGGGCTAATGACAGCGCTTACCTCCTAGTTGTGAGGAATCAATGTACTAAGGTGTGTAAACTGCCTATCCCAGTATCTGGCCTAGAGTGGGCACCCATTCAATGTTGGCCATGGTGATTCTCCACCAATGACGGTGTACCAGGCGCTTTATGCTCATCCTTGATCCCTGCAACAACCAGATGAGGCAGTTACGACCAGTCTTTAGTTCCATTTTGCAGGTGAGGAAGCCGAAGCTCAGTGAGATAAATCCCCTGCCCAAGGCCACAGGGCGGCCAGGAAGAGCGGAAGCCAGGCTTCAAACCCCTCCCTCCCTTCCTCCCAGAGCCCAGTGCTCTTTCTGCTACCATCACCCCACCCTTGCTTCGAAAGTTTTCTCTGCCTCATTAAAAGCACCGGCCAGGTCAAGACCACCCCTCTCCCCCACCCCTCCCCCCAACATCTCTGCAGTTCCCAGGTATAGGGAACATTGTGGAAGGTTTTGAAATGCACAAAACAAAATGTAATTCCGGAGGTTCTGGGGATCGTATAGGTCCAGTGTCTGGTGGAATACAATGGATGATAGCCGTGAATAGGGACCAGTTTTTCCTGTTCGACATCCATTTGTAAATTCATGTTCGCATGCTATAACTTTCTATAAATGTGTGTTCTTTTGAGTTCTCCGTGACACCAGTTGTGATATCTTCCTGGCTTCCTCATGATAGACTCAACAAAACCTTCAACATGTGTCTATCGAAAACAGACGTACAAACAAACCATGGCCAAGTGACACTGCTCCTGAAAGGAGGATTCTTCTTCTAGGAATCCTCCTTCTTGTTTCCTCATCCTCCCCCTCCTCCCCACCTCCCCAGCCCACCTTGGCCCGAGAGGGGCTTGTCACAAGGCGCCCCTCGGAGACAGTGGGGAGTCAAGGGCAAGAACGCTGGCCAGAGGGTGAGGAGACCCATGGGCCAGCTCTTGCACATGAGCTGGACAATGGTGGGTGATACCCTTGACTTCTCTGAGCTTCTGTCCCTTCACCTAGAAGGTGGAATCTGCAAACTGTCCCTCGGGTTTGCTTCTGCGACATTTTACTTGGCCTTCAGGGAGCATAGGCCACCCCCCTATCTGTCCCTGGGGGTTGGGTGTGATTTACTCAGCTGCTGGGGGCCGTCGCCCACCATCCCAGGCTCGTACTCAAAGATGCTGAGTTAGCGGCCAGGGCGTCTGGATCTGGAACCGTGCAGGAGCAAAGAGCCTGTTCAAGTCAATGGCAACTTCTAGATACCGGTTGGGATCTAGGCAAAGCCTGTGGGGGGTGCTTCCGTGGTGCTTTGTTGAAATTGGGCTGAAACCTTTGGTGTGAGCTCAGAATTGGGTATCCTTCTTGTGTCTCCTCTAAAAATCCCAGGTTTTCTCTCAGACTAGAGGGTTTGCACCTGACCTGGGGCCTCTGTGCTAGTGAAGAGGTGCATGGAGTCTTTTGCCTCCAGGCCCACATTAAAGAGGAGCCTTGGGTGCTGGCGCATCGGGCTGTGACTCTGAGAGATGTCAATGCCTGTCCGCTCTCCACCGCCTCCCCCCACCCCCACCCCCACCCCCAGGGCGGAGAATAAACTCTTTCCTCTCCTCTCCCTCAGGAATAGCAGCACCCAGTCTGGGAGGGCCTGGCACCCTGTAAGCGCTTGGCTTGCATGTCCTCACCAACCCTCACACGACCCTGTTAAGGGAGGTGCCAGTTTGTCACAAGTTGACAGAAGAGGCCATGGAAGCTCAGAGCGGGGAGGGGACTTGCTCAGGGTCACACTGGTAGCAGGTGGGCGGAGCCAGGATTCAAAGGCGGGTCTAAGGTTTGAGACGGCCGCCTTTCCCCCGTGATTTCAATGGCACCATCCTGGGCAGCTGCGAGGGAGAGCGAGCTAGGCGAGGGAGGGAAAGGGCCATTTGCTTGTGACTCTGGAGGGCCCCGTGGGAGCCCCAGCCCAGATGGATGAGATGGACATTTGTCACTTTTTTTCTAGCCACCTGCTATTGAAAGCCTTTCCTCCATTCAGGAATCCTGACCTGGTCTGTGTGATGCTCCCTCCACCCACCACTTGCTGAGTCAACACACAGGGCCGGGTGGCCAGTAGGAGTCCAGCCACGTTTGTTGCCTGAATGAATGGGGTCAAACCCAGGTCTGACTCTAACGCATATGCTTTAAAAATGTATGATGAACCAGCTATAATGAAAAAAGTAAAAATCCTTAATAAATGATAAAAAAAAGTATTATGAAAAAATTTTAAACATACGAAGGTAGACTAACATAATGAACCCCTGGGGACCCATTACCAGATCCAACCGCTATCGAGATTTTTTTCATGCTGGCTTTACTAATATCCCTTTCTTTTTTCTCTTTCTCTCTTAAAAAAAAATCTGTCAGACTTCCTGTCGTGGCGCAGCAGAAACGAATCTGACTAGGAAACATGAGGTGGCGGGTTTCATCCCTGGCCTCGCTCAGGGGGTTAAGGATCTGGCGTTGCCGTGAGCTGTGGTGTAGGTCGCAGACGCGGCTTGGATCCCATGTTGCTGTGGCCGGCGGCTACAGCTCTGATTGAACCCCTAGCCTGGGAGCCTCCATATGCTGCGAGGGCAGCCCTAAAAAGACAAAATAAAAATTGTCAGAGTATAGTTGACTTACAATGTTTTGTTGGTTTGGGGTGTACAGCAAAATGAATCCGTTATATATTTCCATCTAGCCATTCTTTTTCAGATTCTTTTTTTTTTTTTTTTTTTTGGTCTTTTCTAGGGCCACTCCCTCGGCATATGGAGGTTCCCGGGCTAGGGGTCTAATCAGAGCTGTAGCCGCTGGCCTACACCGCAGCCACGGCACCATCAGATCCAAGCCGCGTCTGTGACCTACACCACAGCTCACGGCAACACCAGATCCTTAACCCACTGAGCAAGGCCAGGGATCGAACCAGAAACCTCATGGTTCCTAGTCAGATTCATTAACCACTGTGCTACAACGGGAACTCCTTTTTCAGATTCTTTTCCCCATCTAGGCTATGACACAGTATTGAGTCAATTTCCCTGTGCTGTCCAGTAGGTCCTTGTTACTCATCTATTTTATACAGACTAGTGTGCATATGTTAATCCCTACCTCCTCATTTATTCCTCCCCCCCCCCCCCCGCAGTGTTTTCCCTTTGGTAACCCTAAGTTCGGTTTTGAAATCTTTGAGTCTGTTTCTGGTTTGTAAGATCTTTAGTGTCACTTTTTATTAGATTCCACAGATAAGTGATCTCATACGATGTTTGTCTTTGTCTTTCTCTTTTTCGCTTTTCTTTTATGCTCTGCCTTCACAGTTGGAAGGAATCCCAGGTGTTCTATGATTGACTTCTACATACTTCATGACACGCGTCTCAAAAAATTAGGGCTGTTTTCATACACGATGACCATATTAACATTGCCCCTAACCAAACTAACAAAAACTTCTTTAAAGCCATGCTTTTGGGCACCCCAGGGTCGTTCCTCCATTCTGCTCTCCTTCCCGGCCCCCCAGCAGGAAGCACTTCTCGGGCACCTGCTCTTGTGCCTCCTTGGGGCTGGAATTACAGTTTGATGTGCCTTGCGTACCCACAATGCATCCTTTTAGGTAAGTAGGGGGCCTGTCTGGCCTCTCCCTGTTTTCTCCAAGGTTGCCCAGTCCATTAGTAGCTGACGAATGAGACTCAAGCATTGCACTGCGTCTCTACAGGCCCAAACAGTTTGCAAGGAAATTAAGTGAAGGGATCTGGTCCTGGGCATAGTCCTGCATGATTTCTGTTGCTGTTGAAATCCTGGCCACTTGGCCTCAAGCAAAGCTTTTTCCTGGGGCAGTTCAATCATGACCCACGGGGACAGCCTGATCCACGGGCTCCCTGGGACTCCCAGGGCTGTTCTCCTCCATCTGATTGGAATGCAGCCTCCACCTACAGACAGGCCAGCCATGACCTGGAGCTTTTCTCCTCTTCTTTCCCTGTTCCTGGAGCTGACGTGGTGTGGCGAAGCGGGAAGGTGGGGTGGGGTTGGGGGAGGGTGGTTATCTGTCTTCTGTTTCTAGGCTTCAACTTGCTCTCTGCAAAGCAGAGGACTCCCAGAGCACCCACAGGTTGAGACAGGGCCAATTCGAGAAGCAGTAAAACTAGCTCCGCTGCTTTTCTGTTCTTGCTCCTTTCTTGTTGCAGAGACTTCTGAGGGGCCCGGCTCTTCTGAGCTTGACCTCCATTTGGAATTCCTCAGACCTCTTCCACTCCCCTAATCTCCCCCCTCCAGATGTTCCAGATGAGTCTCTTGGAGCCTTGCATTCCAAAATGAAGACTGGCTGATGGAGGGAAGCAGTCCTTGCTGTGGGCTGGTGGAGGATTGATCAGTCCAGTCCATTTGGGACCAGGAACTGCTGAGTATTGAAGGGAGAAGCAATTAAGTGCAGGGAACTGGTTACCCGGCTGATGAGAGAGCTTGGGTGCCAAGCAGAGGACAACGAGGCAGACCAGGGACAAGCCACGGCAAGGAGCTCCTATGCTAGAACCTAGGGCCTAGATAGCTCAAAGGAAACTGGAGCTATAGTCAACCTGGTCAGAGGGGCCAGAGCCACAAGCGAGACACGGTCACTTCTGGGGGCATCCCCAGAGGCAGAGAGGGAGGGAGAGAAATACCCCAGGCTCTCTTCCTCCTCTTTCCCATGTCCTACCAGGGCCTTCCATTGGCCAAACCCACCAGAGCCCGGGAAAGAGCCCACAAAGGTCCACTTGTCCCCTTCCCCGTCTCTGTCCTTCTCCTGCTACAATACTGAGCAGAGAAGGGAAGCGGGGTGGGATGGTCTGGGCAGACATAGGCCTGAGACCTGCATGGACCTAATGACTGAATAGATATTCCTCTTTCAGCCCCCCCCCCCCCACTTGTTTGGATCTACCCGGAAAAAGTGCTTTTACCCAAAGCCAACAAGAAAAAGAATTTTAAGTGGGACGGTGGGGGTAGAGCACGAACCTGCTTCTCTCGACTAGCTACCTGCAAGTCTTATCCAGGCTCTACCCAGTTCTCTTATTGCACCCCCTCCCCCCTCCCCCACACTCAGAGTGCCACAAAGATAGGCCGCTTGGCTTTCTGGCAACATGTGATGACGCATTCATTGGATCCCAGGACTGTGTAAACCCAACCTTCTTGCCTGCAGGGTTTTGGCTTGGCAACGAGGCTCTAAACTGCAATGCTGTCAGGCAGGTGGACCTGCTGGCATCACAGTTCAGAGAACATACCTACGGATTCCTCAGGTGTTCAGCAAGTTGGAATGTGTAGGTGAAGGGAGATGCCCTGGAGGGGAACAGAAAAACACCAAACTACATGCATTGCCACACTTTATCTCATTTCATCTTCACAGCCCCTCAAGGTAACTGCCCTTCAGCCTACATTTTAAAAAATAAAATTACAAGAATTTTTTCACAATAATTTGAGAGTTATAGAACAGTTGCAAAGACAAATCCAGGTGCCCCTCATGTGACCATCTTACGTAACCATCTTAGGGCTGTTTTCACAAAGGAGAAGATTGGGGATCAGAGAGGTTGAGTGATTTGCCCAAGGTCATCAGAGATAGGACACAGCAGAAGAGATAGACATAAATCCAGGTTGCTCTTATGGCATTAGACCATGGGGTTGAATTCTGTGTTTCCATCTCATTCGGTGGGAGGTTACTCTCTGAACCTGGAGCCCTTCACTTTACCTTGGAATTGGCCGGCAAACATTCCCAAGGAGTCCTGCCCTTCTTCCACAGAGCCACAGAATGTTTACCCTAAAATGCACATCAGAGGCCATTTAATTCACGGAAGGAAAATAAGCTTCATTTCATCTGCCAACTTTAACTGAGCAATAGAGACCAATCTGGGACCCAGCACGGAGAATGATTCTAAGTCTATGTATTTGCTCCTCGGGAATGAGAGCTGTGATTGATTGTTGATGTCTGTCATGGATGTTGACAGGGTTGGGGGGGGCGGTGGAACCTGTGTGATGCATTAGCTGCCCCTCAGCAAATCTCATTTTACAAAGTGAAGTCCAGAGAGGAGACAGTGTCTTTGCCTTGTTAGTGGGACAGCTAAGAAGAGAACCCCGGTTCCTGACTCACATTCTTGGGTTTTTTGTACTTGGCAATGGACTCAGAGTTACAGTAATAATCACTATCACTTGCTGCCAGGCATCATGCTCGGCCCCTTCCGATTTCCATCCTCACAATTCCTCGAGGTAGGTATTTCTTATCCCCAATTTACCTAGACTAAGGGAAGTTAAAAAAAAAAATTGCCTTAGGGGATCCTGTCCTGGCTCCGTGGTTAACAAACCCAACTATTATCCATGAGGATGCGGGTTCCATCCCTGGCCCCGTGGTTAACAAACCCGACTATTGTCCATGAGGATGCGGGTTCCACCCCTGGCCCCGCTCAGTGGCTTAAGGATCTGGCGTTATCTTGAGCTGCGGTGTAGGTCGCAGACGCGGCTCGGATCCTGTGTTGCTGTGGCTGTGGTGTAGGCCGGCAGCTACAGCTCCTATTCGACCCCCTACCCTGGGAACATGCATATGCTCAGGGTGTGGCCCTAAAAAGACAAATGACCAAAAAAAAAAAAATTGCCTTAGGCCCACAGCTAGCAAGTGGTAAAGCTGACATTGAAACAGAGGCTGATCTGGTTCCAAAGCCTAAACCCCGGGCTCTTGCTTCCTACAGATGCAATGTTGAATTTGCCCTCATAACCTCCAGCTGGTGCAGAGGACTAAGGGAGGTATTTGGTTAGGACTAAACCATGGTGAAAAAAGAAAACCATATTTGTGTTCTTACTAATTTTCTGAAAAGCTTTGCTTGCAGGCCCTTACCTAAATGGAACTGATTTGTTTGGGTTGTTTTGTGTTAGATGTGTTAAAAATTGACATGTTAGGAGAGCTGACGTGAAAGGTGACCTGGTTCACTTACAAATAAATGATTAATATAACCTCATTGTGCGGTGAGACTGCATTACTGGTTCTCTCACTCGGGAGGCTCCGAAAAACAACAGATCGGACCATAAAATCCATCAGACGGTAGTGTGGGGTGACCGTGGGTGAGTCAGGGAGAATCGGAAGGTAATTAACAAAGAGGCAGCTCTATGGAGTCCAACGACAATGTAAAAAAAAAAATGTTCTCCACCCCAAGAATATGTGACATTATTAGCAAAGGCCATGCACAGAAGCAGGGAAGAGGTGAGTTGATTCCAAAGATGAGCTAAAGTGTTTTAAAGAAATTGACAGGGATCCAATTTCAAGGGGAAGACATTCAGTTCAACTGACCATGGTACATGCACTGTGCCATTCGACATTGATTGGGGACAGATTATGCGTGTGGCAGTGGCACCGCACTCTTCCTCCCTGACAGTCTGCTGAATAGATATCCGGGCTTTGGCAGGAGACTCAAGCATCTCTTATCCACAGATATATATGGGTGCAATGTAGAGAATCGCTTCTGTCCAAGCGTACTATGTGCCACTGTCCATGTTACCTTGTATGCAGATATGACTGTGACTATGACGTGTGTCAGGCTAAACATTCAAACAGCACGGAGCCCTCGGGAACCGGGAATACCTCATATGCGCGCCAGTGGCCCAAACTCTTCTAAGTATGAGGAATCCCTTCCTGAGTGGCCTCAGCGTGGCCTGACTTATTGTGTGTATGGCCACGGGGTCCTTTCTACGTGTCTCATGCCTAGGCCACACCTGCCATTAGAAGCTGTGAAAAGCATCTCTCTCTCTCTTTCTCTGTAGAGGTGTCATTTCTGACCAGTCCTCGCTGCTCTAGCTCCATCTACACCTGCCGGGGTTTGTTACGTCACATATGCTCTTCTCACTTGGAATACACCGCCTTTCCCTGTCCGCCTAACAAGGGCTACTTGTCCTGCAAGTTGGATCGCACATATCTTCTCTGTGAGGCTTTCTCAACACCCCTGGGGGGGTCCCACTAGCCCTCCCAGACCTGCCTCTCTTAGGATGGGTTCCGGGGCACAGCAGCAGTGTGCTGGATCTTGGCCCACTGAAGTGTAAGCCCCTTCATGTCCCACTCTCCGGGATATGGAGGAGGGACTCAGGGCTTGTGTGTTGAATGGAGGAATGAACGACCTTGTCCTTAGGTATCTTCAGGGCCTATGTTCAGGGCTTTCAAATTTGGTCTTCCTTTTCTGCCAAGAGGTGGTGAAAACAGGCCCAAGGGACTTGAGACTTCAAGAGTTTCTACTAAGGACCAGGCAGCACATGCTGAACATTTTACACACACGGTCTCATGTCTAGAGGAGCTGTGTTTATGTCCATCCTTGTTTTACAAGCGAGGAAATAGAAATTGAGCGTGTTGACTTGCCCAGGGTCACATAGCTGGGAGGTTGCAAAGATCGGAACCTAGGCTGTTGGTGTCCAGTGCTTTCTCCTCTCCCTTTTTTGGTGTCTGGAGGGTGGGGCCGGCTCTGGGTTAAACGGTCTTCAGTGTCTTCAGACTCCCAGTGTACCCAAGGGACTCAGTGCCACAGTGTCCCCCAGCCTGCAGCCCTTGCTATGGCTCCTACAAGGTAGTCCTTTCCTTTGGGAGCTTTGTCCTCTCCAACTCCTCTAAGACCTTGACTCCTGAGCTGTGCTAACCTTTGCCAGAGCACCTATTGACATGTGAATAGTGCCCTCCCTGAAGGGAGTTTTTAACCCAGGAGTGGGGGGGTCCCTGTGGGAGCTGGGTGGGTGCTTCTGTGTGGCTGTGGTGGGGGGGGAGGCCTGGGTGCCTCTTTCAACACACACCAGGGAGGCTCCCTCTCTGACCCCGAGATGCTTGGCTCCTCCCTCAGATGGCTGAGGGCTCTGGAGTCAGACCAACACGAGTTTGAGTCGGGCTCCACCATTCCGTGATCAACCGTGATTGGCCACCAGTTAACCTCAGTGAGTCTCCGCTTCCTCCTCTGTAGACAGATCTAATACTACTTTCTCATCTCCTAGAGTCATGGTGAAGATGACATGAGACAATGCAGCTACAGTGTCCCGTCCCAGATAAGCACTCAAAACATGTTACCTCGGAGTTCCTGTCGTGGCTCAGTGGTTAACGAATCCGACTAGGAACCATGAGGTTGCGGGTTCGGTCCCTGCCCTTGCTCAGTGGGTTGACGATCCGGCGTTGCCGTGAGCTATGGTGTAGGTTGCAGACGTGGCTCGGATCCCGCGTTGCTGTGGCTCTGGTGTAGCCTGGTGGCTATGGCTCTGATTCGACCCCTAGCCTGGGAACCTCCACATGCCGTGGGAGCGGCCCCCCAAAATGGCAAAAAGACCAAAAAAACAAACATGTTACCTCTTTGCCGAAATCAGTTTTTACAGATGGCCCACCGCCACCCTGGTTTCCCTTAATCTTACCCCTACCTGCCCCCCCACCTCTCCTACAGGTCTCTTTTTTGCAAAATCTCCCCTTCCTTTCCCGGCACCTCCCTCCAGCATCCTCAACCTTTGGCACAATGACATGTCAGACTTTCCAGGTCCATCGCATTTCCAGATACTCTCTCCTGGTGTCTGATGGACCTGAGTGCAGAACACCGAGTCCTTTGCTCTGAGGAGTGTTGCCACAGGCCGTCTCACATGAGAACCGCGAGGGCTGACTCAAGGGCCCCACATCCTAATTTGATGGGGGCCGGGATGGCCCCCTCCACCGTCCCCCTCCCCTCATATCTCCCTTGTGCCTGTGATGTCACAAACTCTACCATCCGTACTCGAATCCTTTGAGTCCAACTGCCAGGGGTGGTCTGGCAGGGGCCCCTGGGCCAGGCAGGGTTCTTATTTACATCTGAGTGCAGATTCCTTGACCAGAGCCTGTCCTGTCGGGGGAGGAGAGGGAAGGGGTGCAGGGAGCTGATTCCCCAGGGAAGAGGAAAGCCAGGCGAGCAGGGGTGGGGTGTGGGGGTGTGGGAAATCAGCCGACTGAAGGCTGTGTCCCCAGCTCGGCTTGGCCCAGGGTGGGCCCCATGTGTTGCAACAGCTGTGTGCTTTGGAATCACCAAGGTTGGGAAGTCGGGCCTCAGAGGGAGGGGTTGGAGGCTGAGCTCATCCTGAAATGGGCTTGGATTCCCAGAGGGCGGAGAGGAGGACTGGGGAGGAGGCCGTGCTTGTGGGGGTGGGGGGATCTAAATGCAAAAAGAGGGCTTCGGTTTCTCTCAGTTTTGGGTGTTGGTGATGGTTGCGGGTAAGTGGGTGAAAATGGCTGCCGAGGGGGTCTCCTTTTTCTGACTGGAAACAGGAGTCTGAGCTCAAGGATAGCGCACCCCCCCCTTTCCTTCAGGAAGCAAACAACTTCTGAGGGTGTGGCAGGGTTCACGGGGTGTTCCCCCCTCAAGGGACATTAGCTCCTAAGTAAAGCTGCTTGGCGGGGTGGAGGCTAACTGGGGTGTCCCCCAGGTCACAAGAGCAGCTGCTCAGGTGCTCCTCCCTGTAGACTTTTCAGGTGGTCTCTTCATGGAACTCAGCTTAAGAAGGAAAATGTCACACACACACACACACCCCCATCGTGCTTGGTGATTCTCCCGCACCCAGCAGACCCCACGGGAGGATGCTGATTCTGAAATTCTGTGGCCTTGCCCAGGGAGACCATGGGGCCAAGGGTTTGAAATCAATATAACCACAACCAAAACCATTTACTGACCATTTGGTTAATTCCTTTGAGATACATTGCCAGGGGCCACTTTATAGGCGCTGAAAGGGGACTGACCTGAGGGGGTCCCCCTGCTTTATACACACACACACACACACACACACACACACACACAGCCATCTTCCTCAAAAGGTGTCCATGGTACTGAGGCCTCAGAGCACATTGGAGACACATTCTGCTCTGTCCGCAGCCAAAAGTCCCCTTGTCTTTCCCAAGTCCTCCTGCTGGACCAGACAGGTCCAGAGCCCCATATCTATCCTTCCCAAGCCCCCAAGGCTCTGAACACTGAGGGCCTTTTGTAAGTTTATGGCAAACTCAAAACTTGAAGTTTATGGCAGTAAAACTTGAACTGGCATGAGGCTATTTATAGTCTTTATCACATCAGTGTGAATATTCATGTGTTTTTGCTCCTGAAGTATCAACCTACGTGATGCCTGGGTGTGGCCTCAGACCGCATCGGAGGTGATCTATTATGCTATAGGGGAAGTTCCTGTTGTGGCGCAGCAGAAATGAATCTAACTAGTACCCATGTGAGTTCAATCCCTGGCCTTGCTCAGTGGGTTAAGGATCCGGTGTTGGCGTGAGCTGTGATGTCAGTTGCAGACGGGGCTCAGATCTGGCGTGGCTGGGCTGGGGTGTAGACTGGCAGCTGCAGCTCCGATTCGAGCCCCAGCCTGGGAACTTCCATATGCCACAGGTGTGGCCCTGAGAAAGCAAATATATGCACCCTCTAGCCTTTTTTGTTTGTTTGTTTTGTTTTTTTTCTAGGGCCGCACCCGAGGCATATGGAGGTTCCCAGGCTAGGGGTCTAATCGGAGCTACAGCTTCCAGCCTACAGCACAGCCACAGCCATGCCAGATCCGAGCCATGTCTGCGACCTACACCACAGCTCATGGCAACACCAGATCCTTAACCCACTGAGCGAGGCCAAGGATGGAACCTGCAACCTCATGGTTCCTATTCAGATTCGTTAACCATGGTGCCACGACGGGAACCCCACCCTCTAGCCTTTTAAACGGACATCCAAAGCATTCCAAATACCTTCTATGATAGACAGCATCCACCGTCTCTTTGCTTTCTCTCCCTCATTAGCCTGTGCACTTCCCCAGTGCCCACAGGCCAACACATGCTTGGGACTCTACCAGTGTTTTAGGACCGCAGAGTGATCGGCCGTTGCTGGTGAAGAAGATGCATTGTTGTGAAGTTCTCACACCTCAAGTGTCTCAGGCCACCATCCATGTATTCTGTGCCATTACTAGTGAGGAAGAATAGCTGGTCTGCCTCCTTTATTCTTTTTTTTTTGTCTTTTGTCTTTTTTTGTTGTTGTTGTTGTTGCTGCTATTTCTTGGGCCACTCCCTCGGCATATGGAGGTTCCCAGGCTAGGGGTTGAAACCGAGCTGTAGCCACCGGCCTACGCCAGAGCCACAGCAACTCGGGATCCAAGCCGTGTCTGCAACCTACACCACAGCTCACGGCAACGCCGGATCGTTAACCCACTGAGCAAGGGCAGGGACGGAACCCGCAACCTCATGGTTCCTAGTCGGAATCGTTAACCACTGCGCCACGACGGGAACTCCTCTTTCTTTTTTTTTTTTTTTTTCCCTCCCTCTTGGGACTAAATCGTCCTTATAATCCTAATACCTTTCACCTTTCCCCCTAGATCCTCTTTTCCAATCCCTTAATCATCTTCATGGCTATCTTCTGAAGCCTTTCCGGGTTCGTTCATTCTGAAATTGTAGCCTAGTGCTCCGGATCGAGCTGCAAAGAGCTCAGCCATTACACGTAATAGGTTTCCCGTTTCTATGGTGAACTTTTCCAATCACTTTTATTTGGCTGGGCTAAGAAGCTTTGCCTTTTAAAATACACTTACAGGGCAAACTCGAGGGGCCATGAATGACTTTCTCCCAAGCGTGCTGGTTGGTAAAAGGCAGGGAAAACAGCACGAGCTGACCAGAAGAAACTGTAATTACAGAAGGTTGAAAGCAACAGGTAACACATGTAATAGGAACCTGCATGCAAAAAGCGCTGTTGATAATTACAGCGACCTCAACCTGCCATTTGTTACCTTGGGAGAACCAGCCTTGCTGGTGCACGCCTCATGTGTCTTTTCTCTAACAAGGTTGCTAAAGGCCATTTCTGATCACTTATTTCCCACTAAATGTGGGGAGTGAGCCTGATTTAGGCTGGGTTATTGCAAAATCACTGGCTTAACTTAAACGCCTCACTAATTAAGCCTGTTAGATTTCCTGTAACTCACGATTTTTCCTGGCCTAAGTAAAAACATTTGACTCAGAGGCAAAATGTGTTGTGTTCATAACCAGGAAAGCAGCAAAATACTACACATGGTAGCGTTTTCAGAAGCAGAGTCTGTCACCCGCGTTCTGTGATGATTTCGCTTAAGAACCCCAAGAGTTTCCTTTGGGAATGGAAACTATGCATACTGTGATGGCAGATCCAGAGAGAAATTTTCACCAGTCAAATGAGAAAAAAATCTATTCAGGTGTGCCTGTTGCTTCGCCCAAGCATGAGTCAGAGCCTTTTGTGGGGTTTGGTGTACATGCATTTTTTAAGAGGCGCTGATGGATTTTTACATACAGGTCATTCTTTTTTAAAAGGTCACATTATAATGTTTCTATCCTTTCCTGTGTTGTTATACCTCGGGGAAGGAGATGTAGGATGCCAAATTGCACAGGGAGGAAGATTGAAATTAGATGACCAAGAGCTCCCAGGGAGGGGCCTCAAAGGCAAAAAACCGAGCCCCTTCTGGGTGAGTAGGTGGCAGCATAAAAGCCAGATTAAGCTGCGGGGAGGGGGAGCTGTCATGGGAATGCTTTACCTTCCCAACCTAGCAGCCCTGGCTGGCTCATCCCTGAGAAGGCCAGTGCTCCAAGGAGGGGAGGGGAGGGGAAGGGAGGGGAACCCGCCCTTGCTGCTGGTGGGAGAGGATGGAATTTTTTTTTTCAGAGTTTCTAGATGTCTCTGGCCAATGCTAGTGATGGCCATTTTCTCTCTTTTAACGACTATAGCAAGCTACTTTTTAGGGAATGTGAACTATGAGGTTGGCTCTATGCCCAGTGCTTTACCCAAGTTATCTCTTTTAATCCTCACGCCAATATTTCAGAGATGGTACTGTTATTACCTTCAAATTGCACAGGGAGAAACTGGCTCAGAGAGGTTAGGCAACCTGGGCAAGATCACACAGCTGGTAAAGTGGCAAAGCCAGAACTTAAACCCAGATCTGCCTGATACACGTAAGTCCTTGTAAAGTCAAAAGCTACCTCAGTCAGCACAAACATATTTTTCTTTCTTTCACCAAATAGCAAAACATCTGAGCTGCTTGATTTTGTGAGCCTAATTACAGCAACTAAAAGGATGTTAGCCTACTCTGGGAGTTCCCTTCATGGCTCAGCGGTTAATGAACATGCCTAGGATCCATGAGGATGCGGGTTCCATCCCTGGCCTTGCTCAGTGGGTTAAGGATCCAGTGTTGCCACGAGCTGTGGTGTAGGTCGCAGACACGGCTCGGATCTGGCGTGGCTGTGGCTGTGGCTGGCAGCTGTAGCTCCGATTAGACCCCTAGCCTGGAAACTTCAAAATGCCTCTGGTGTGGCCCTAAGAAAAAAAAAGGATGTCAGCTACTCTGAAAGGCCTAGCTGAAGGGCTTTCTACTGCTTTGTCTAGGGATTTGTTCTCCCCTCCCCGACCCCGCCTCTCCAGTTGCATAGCCACCTTCAGTGGAAGGTTCTGGACTGATTCTCATAATCCTCTGCTTTCTATAGCCTGCACAGTGCCACACGCATAGTAGGTGCTCAATAAATTTTGAACCATTAATGAATGCCTGGATGTTCCTTTCAGTGGTTCCTGGGTTGGTCACCATCCTCTGTTAATGCTGAACAAACAGGTCAGAACCTTCGGGATGTCTGTTGCCTTAATCTAGCTGCTTGCACTGAGATGACTTTTTAATATTGTCTCTGCACAGGAACTGAATGCTCTCTTTGGCACCTGGATGATTGATTGTGTTTCCCCCTCTCCTTTTCCTCCGAAAGCTCTGGCACCATGCAGACACGGCTTGAGGTGATTCACCATGCAGCCAACTCCGCCAGACACCTTTTCAGACAGTTCTTGCATTTTCTAAGAAAGTGGGTGTTGTGTTTAAGTCTAGTTCCTAATTAATCCTGCTCCCCGATTCTGGTCTGCTCGATGAACTACTTCCTAGATTGTTTTTGTGCATGAGACAGGATCGAAAAAAATTAAAAAGGCTTCTCGTTCTCTGGGTGGAGAGCGAGCCTTTCAGATCTTCCCCAGCTTGGTATTTCTCAGCAGATGGAACGTCAACCCAGATGCAGACCCATCCTGGTCAGCCTCACAAAAACTTCTAACTTGGTCTGGAAGATAAAGTGGAAACATGCAGAAAGGGACAAGTAAAGTTAGCAGAAGCCAGTTTTCAGTACACACCATGTGATTCCCAGAATGGCAACAATAACTATCTTTTTCGGGTGGATTACTGTGTGCTAGGCACTCTGCTAAGCATCTTATAGGCATTCATTTCACCTCATCCTTAGAAGGACACGGTGGAGGTAGGTACTATTATTATTATTATTATTATTGTTATTGCCTTTTTTTTTTTTTTCCTAATGAACAAACTGCAGCTCAGAGTGTCTAGCTAGTGTTAAATTAGAGTAAAGCTCCTAAAGTCCCTCAGCAGGATAAAGTAGACCTTGGACTTGAACCCAAGGTCTGTCTGACTGCGGAGCACGTACTCTTGGCTCTAGTGCGCTGGAGGGAACTCGGCTGGCTTCTCAAATGTTTGGGGACTATCTGGGTGATGCTGACGAGAACGCTGTTTAAAGGCTGGTATAGGAAAGCCCCGAGGCTGGCCAACTCTCTTTGTCTTCCTCTTTGCCGAAGGTTATTCTTTTGTCTTTTAATATCTTAAGGGAATCTAGATGTCCTGCCAAAGACCACAGGGATCTGGCGAGACCCAAATTCCAAGCTGGTGGTACTGGGACCTGTTGTCCTGATCAGCGACTGCCTGGGTGGGGATGGATGGGGCTGGGGGCTGAGCTGCAGACTTGAAGGGCTGCTCTCCGTGAGTAGCGGCACCCCGTGGCATGGGGTAGGAGACCCCGCCATGGGAGCCCAGCTCAGTGGGGGCACCCAAAGGGACGATCTACAACAGGTTGCAATCCAGTTGCCTTGGGTGGACGCAGAGCAGACCTGCCCAGCCTCGCAGAACCCATCAAGAGGGGGTGAGGCTTAGGAGTCTCACTGGACACTGATAGCAAGGATGGGACCCCATTCCTTGGGGACAGGGGTGAAGGGGATGGGAGTCTGGGGGAGAACCAGACAAAGCCCTAGAGAAACGAAAAGGCTGGACCGGTGATTCGAAACTGAGCCGATACTGCCCCCTAGGGGGCTGTGAAGTCATTTAGTGGACAGGAAATGGAGATGTTTGATGTCCCCTACTGCCCAGGACAGCCGGGTAAAATGAAGACTGGTCCAACATCCCGTATGATTTTCGAACGTCCTGTTGGACTTCTGGGGGAGGTGAAAACCTCACTTACAATGGTCAGAACGTGTACTATAAATATTTTGCATACATGCATTGAATATTTTGCTTCCCCGGCTCCCCGCACACAGTGTTAATGAAACTTGTGTAAGGGGAGGGAAGATCAGATCGGAGGTCTCTCTTTTTTTTTTTTTTTCTTTTCCCAGAGGTTTATCCAAAAATGCCCCCCATTTCAAAAAAATCATGTTGACCATTGTCATGCTGCTCTTGGGATTTAGAGTCGGCAGCACAATATCCCTTAGCAGTTTGCATGGGTGGCCATTGCATTTGTGGGGCTTCTAGATGAAGGCACTAGCCTCTGCCTACTTCATCGAGTCTTTTGGTGTCATCTGGTGTGAACATTTCCGTATTTCAATACATTGCAGTTGATTACGAATTACTTTCATTTCCTCTTTGTGTGGCAGGATGTTTCTTGATCTTTTCGAACTTATGTATTTACACATGTTATTATGTCTATGATTTTAATTTTAGGACAATAAAGGGGTGCTACAAAAATATTTATGATCAAAAAAGAAGGGTTGGCTCTGATGAGGTTGACAATTACTGTGCTAGCCTGTTGGCTTCCTGAGGGCCAGGATCATGTCTGTTTTGTTTCCAATTGGCCTAATTAACCCAGTGCCAGGTCAGAGTAGGTGCTTAGTAAATAGCAGGCGCGTGGAGAATGAATAATGAATGTGGACTCGAGCATAGAGCCAGGAAGTCAGGGATCTAGGGCAGGAGAGTTGGGGGATAAAGCTGGTCGGAAATGGGGGCTCTTGATGGTTGAAAGAAGGCAGGGTGCCAGTTACGGGAAGAGGGTCCTAGTTCAGAGCTTTCCCCAAGGCCGGAGTGTCTGCATGCCAAGGCCCAGTGCTTCTTACAGGTCTCTTGTCCCGGGTCAGGCTTAGACCTAAGGACTGAGGTCAGATGGTCCCAGTGGCTGAGAGACATGTGTTCATGCGCTCGCTTGCTAGTAGCAACCTCAGGAGCCATAAGACCTCGCCAACTGAAAGAAGGCTGTTTCTTAGCATGGCCGTACCTCTTTGCATTGTGTTACCTGGGCCGGGGCCTAGATGACCCCAGGGAACATGAGCCTCAGGTGTGGTCCCTACAAAATGCATATCCTGTATATCCTGAGGAGGTGGGGTATCTCAGGCTGCCTTGACCTTCAGGCGGATCTAGTCCCCCATTTTTCTGTTGTTGCTGTGTTGTTACTACTGCTGTTTTCTTCTCTCCTGGCCTCCTCCCCCAGCAATAATGTGTGTACCCCTTCCTCCTGGGTCTCTACTCAGTGTCTGACCAGTGAATGCCAGAGGCCTTCGGGGCTCCTGATGAAAAAGTGGGGAAGGGTTCCCTTTGCATAGGGTTGGGGCAGGTGAAAGGGAGCATCCTTTTTAGAGATCAAATACAGAAATACTGAGGGAGGTATTGAAGCACCTAATGTCAGAGGTGGAAGTGACCTTGAAGTCATCTAGTTCACTGGATCCCAAACCCGCCTGCACATGGAATCACTGGGTGTTTTTTTGTTGTTGTTGTTTTGTTTTTTTTTTCTTTTTTTTCTTTTTTTTTTGCCATTTCTTGGGCCGCTCCCATGGCATATGGAGGTTCCCAGGCTAGGGGTCGAATCGGAGCTGTAGCCACTGGCCTACGCCAGAGCCACAGCAACGCGGGATCCGAGCTGCGTCTGCAACCTACACCACAGCTCCCGGCAATGCCGGATCCTTAACCCACTGAGCAAGGCCAGGAATCGAACCCACAACCTCATGGTTCCTATTCAGATTCGTTAACCACAGCCACAGGAACTCCTGGGTGTTTTGTTGAAATACAGATACAGCGGCCCCTAACGCTTAGTCTGATTCAGTAAGTCAGAACTGGAGCTTAGAATCTATGAATCAGTATCACTGGTGATTTTTTTTTTCTTTCTCTCTCTCTTTTTTTTTTTTTTTGGCCACCCCACGGCTTGTGGAGTTCCCAGGCCAGGAATCAGATCTGAGCCACATTTGTGACCCACGCTGCAGCTGCGGCAATGCTGGCTCTTTTAACCCACTGTGCTGGGCTGGGGATCGAACCTGCCTCCTGGCACTGCAGAGACGCTGCTGATCTTGTTGTGCCACAGTGGGAACTCCACCACTGGTGATTTGTGATGAGGAGCTGGGTTAGGGAATCCACCCAGACTGACCTTTCTCATTTTACCGGAAGCCGCCCAAGTCCCTGAGCAGGGCAGTGACTTGCCCCAGGTCACACAGCCAGCCATGGCAGAGCTGGAGCTGCAACTCAGGTCTCTTCCCATCGTGTTGGTGGTGGGACTATCTGACATTGGGACTGGCTGGAGAGATGGCTGGTGTGGGAAGAATGACCCTAAATCTCTGCAGTGTGTAGGTAGGGGGTCGGGGGACAGAGGGGAGGCTACGAGCTTGTTTTACCTTATTACAAACAGTAATTTTACTGCGAGGTTTAGGAGAGAAGCCACAAAATACCCGCCGAGGTTAGTAGGATGCTGAGATCCTGCGGATAGGTTCGGCTGTGTCTATCCATGGAAAGCCAAGCGAAATAATGGAGACAATTATCCACCAATTTTGTTCGAACACTTTGACCGAAAATCTCCCGGTAACTGAAGGAAAATATGAGCTTTTTTTTTCTTTCTTTTTCTTTTTTTTTTTTTGTCTTTTTACCATTTCTTGGGCTGCTCCCGTGGCATATGGAGGTTCCCAGGCCAGGGGTCTAATCAGAGCTGTAGCCGCCAGCCTCCACCAGAGCCACAGCAACACGGGATCTGAACCGCATCTGCAACCTACACCACAGCTCACGGCAATGCCGGATCGTTAACCCACTGAGCAAGGGCAGGGATCGAACCTGCAACCTCATGGTTCCTGGTTGGATTCGTTAACCACTGCGCCTGACGGGAACTCCTCTTTTTTTTTTTTTTTTTTTTTAATGTCACCTGAATGTTCTAACTCTCACTTCATTTTTCTTTTTTCCCCTGAGACCGGTGCTGCACGCCTGTCTCCTAGGGGGAGGGGGTGGGGGAGGGGGTGTCTACAGCCCCGGGAAACATGCACAGAGATGAGAGAGTCTGCAGAGAAGACACCACGTGGGATGGAGTGCCAGGCACTGGAGGTGGTGCAAACCTTTGTCCTTTCAAGATAACCTCTGGATTCTAGGCTTGTTCTAGCCGAGACCTCAGAAAGGCCCTGAAAGCTCCAAACCGCCAGCTTATAGCTTCCGCCTAATTCGAGGCAGCCCCCTTGGAAGGTTCCCCGGGGCCGGCAGCTGCTCCGTCAGCCGCTGAATGAAAACAACGCCAGATTTCTTTATTTAGAGTAGACACTTCCTATTTTGATTCCTACACGGCAGAGCTGTCTGCCCTCTGCGCCCAGCCCCTGGCAGACAAAGCTGCTTCGATGTAAAGTAGCTCAGCACAGATCAGCAGGTGGTGGCCTATTTATAGGCAGTGGAGCTGCCCTGGGCCGCTGCACTCCTGTCTCTGAGCGAGAGGTCAGGAGGCTCCCCGGAATGGGAAAGTGGCACTGTGACCGCAGACAACAACTTTTGGCGCAGGTCAGCGACCCTTGGGACCTTACATTTCTGCCTAGTTCTGCCACCCCTCATTTGCTCTGTGACCCTAAGCAAGGCTCTTCCTGTCTGTGAGCCTCGCTTCACCATCTCTGGGGAGAAGGACACACTGTTTAATCCATGGTGCCATTTACTGTGACAACGGCCCTGCCACCAGAAAAAATACAGCTGAGTCTCTACCTCACTCCTTATTCCCAGCGAGGTCTCAGCTTAGTCAGAAGTTTCGATTGTTAAAGAGAAACCATGGAAAGATGGGAAGGAAGCATAGGAGAATGTTTTTTAAAACACTGCGAGGCAAGCGGAAAAAGAAAAAAAAACAAACCACCTTAGGAGCTGTAAAGAAAAAGAATGACAGATTTGACCGTGAAAAAAAATTGAACACCTTTGCCAGGGCAAAAGATGTCTCATGCAAAGTTGAAAGACAAAGGACAAACCAGGATAAAGGCAAAGGCAGACAGATATTATTATTCATACTATTGCAAGAGCCCCATTATAGGAAGTGCACTATTTTCTTTACAGCACTCACCATGAGCAGCAGTTACATTATTTAGTGATTTGCTTTGTATCTGTTTCCTCTACCTACATGCCCGCTTCATGAAAGCTAAGGTTTTGCTTATTCACCACTGTGTTCCTAGTCCCAGGGCAGGGTCTGACACACAGTAGGTGCTCAATAAATACTTGTCGAAAGAATGAATGAGGCAGCTTCTGTAGATCAGTGACAACATGATGAGAAAAATTGTCAAAGAGTAATGAACAGGCATTTCACAGAGAAGACGCGAAGGGTTTATGCCATATAAAAAAAGGTTCATAGGAGTTCCTGGTGGCTTAATGGGTTAAGGATCTGGCATTATCACTGCTGTGGCACAGGTTCGATCCCTCGCCTGGAAATTTTCGCATGCCGTGGGTGCAGCCAGAAAAAAAAAAAAAAAAAAAAAGAACAAAAAGGGGTCATAGCCTCAGGAATGATTAAGTAAAAATAATGCAAATTAAAACAGCATTGAGATGGTAGAAATGTCATTTTTCACCTCACAGCCTGGCAGAAACTTAAAAGGTTGCTAAACCCCAGTACTCGTGAGGATATGGTGAATCAGGCACATGGATGTGCTCTCAGTGCTTGTCTGAAGGAGCACAACTTCTAGACAGCAACTTGAAATATTATTTGACCCAGCAAGTCTTCTTTTAGGAGTTTACCATTTTTCAAATGCTCTTATAAGGATCTTCATTTAATGATTCTTTTTTTTTTTTTTGTCTTTTTGCTATTTCTTTGGGCCGCTCCCGAGGCATATGGAGGTTCCCAGGCTAGGGGTCTAATCGGAGCTGTAGCCACCAGCCTACACCAGAGCCACAGCAACGCAGGATCCGAGCCGCGTCTGCAACCTACACCACAGCTCACGGCAACGCCAGATCCTTAACCCACTGAGCAAGGCCAGGGACCAAACCCACAACCTCATGGTTCCTAGTCGGATTCGTTAACCACTGCGCCACGACGGGAACTCACTAATGATTCATTTAAACAAATATATTCCTTTAATATATTTGTAAACAGAAAAAATTGGAAATAACCTAAATGACATCAGTAGAGGACGGGCATCATAAGCTGTAATTTATAAATAATGTACAGCACATCCAAATAAGGGCACATTAAGCGACACTGTGCTAATGATTAAGAATTTGGGCTCTACGGTCAGACAACCGAGGTCTGACTTCCTCCTCTCGCCCTTATGAGCTGTGTGACTTGGTCCACGTTTCTAAACCTCTCTGTGTCCCCATCTTTCTCATCTGTAAAATGGAAAAATAATACCTCCTTCATAAAGTCGTGAAGGGTAAATGAGTTAATCCCTACGGCATATCAACTAGACAGTACTGGCATAGAGCGTTCAATAACTGCCACCGGTTACTGTCCCCACGAATACTGTGATGATGACAGTGACAAGGTAGCCACAAGTAAGGATGAGCTAGATCTTTATATACTGATGCATTTTATATACTGATTGATGTCTCCAATACAGTATTGTGATAAAAGCAAGGTGCCGAAGAATTAGGATCATAGGATCTGATTTTCGTGAAGGATATTATATGCTATTCATAGAGGAAAAACAAATCCGGAAAGATAGACAGACTGTCAACAGTGGTTACCTCTGCGGAGAGGGATGGGGGAGGTGGATTTTCACTTCAGTAATGATGAGAATTGTTTGAAACAAGCATGTGTGACTTTTATAATAAACAAAAGATGTAAAGGGAAAAAAGCTTCATTTGGAAGTCTGAGGACAGTTAATCCCACCAAGCCTCACATCCCCCAGTCCTTGGCTACAGCCCAAAAGTGAGCTTCCCTACCCATCATGTGTCCTCTCCCATCCCCCCACCCATTCTGCTCTGTGCTCCCCGCTCCCCACCAGCCCTGACTTATCCATCTCCCTCCTACTGCCCTCTCCCACTCTGCTCTGATCCCCACGGGAAGCAATTCCTCTTAAACTCTAAATAAGCCTCACAGCACAGGGCTCTCTACCTCTGTGCGTGGAAGCGCTGAAACCTGAATCTCCGCGGAGGAGCTCACGGCTTTGCCTGCAGCGCCCTCTGGTGGCTGGACACTGCTCACACTCCCACAGCACAGACACCCTAGGGCTGGGAGGTGGGGTCTGTGCTCTGGCTTTCCCCTGTTTGCGTCCAGATCGTTACTCCTCCGCCTTCGGCCAAGAACTCCTCCTTTTGATGCCATCTGGCTACAGCACCTTCTCTCCTCTCCTCTCCTCATCGACTCTTCTTTTTAGACACCCCCTCCTGGTCACACCATCCCCCTCACCCATTCAAGGAAGAGTTCGACATCTGGCTCACTGTCTTCTTCTCCACCCCAAGTTCTGACATCATCCTGGGTGAGTTGACATCCATGATCCATGTGCAGGACACACCCCCATTCTAGCCATACCATGCTTCATCATCGGTGGGAACTGCATCATCTCAGAGCCCCCCGCCATCCACATCCTGCCCACTGACCTCAAAGCTCATCCTTTTGCCTCAAGAGGCTCTCCAGGCTCTGGAGCCCCCTTCGTTCTCCCACCTCCTCCGCCTTTCCCACCTCCCCTCGTTCCTTCCCCTTTCCATGCTTGAAAATGATGATGATGATGATATAGAATGAATAGGTATGTGCCAGGCACATACTAAGCATCTTACAACATCCTTTTAATAACCTCATGTAATTCTCACAATAACTTTATGAGACAGGTACTGTTGTTATTTTGTTTTTTTTGAACGAGGTGATTGGGACTCAGAGAGGTTGAGTGACTTAGGCAAAGTCCCACAGCTAGTACAGGGCAGAGAAGAGATTTGAAGCCAGGTCTGTTTGCCTAACTCCCGGAATGTAGACTTCAGGATCTTGCCTATATCCTCCAACTCCCTTGCCCTGTGTCTCTCTGACACATCCACTAGGCAAAAAACCAAGCCTGGATAAATTTAACTGACAGCCTCCTCCTCTGTGCTTACACCCAGATGGAGGAACACTGCTGGAGAAAATCCCATCACTTTGTTGATTAGTCCCACTCAAAAGTCATAGTTTCCAACCTCAGCTGGGCCCTCGATTCGGCTAAACAATCCTCCTAAGTAACTGTCCTGACAACGGCACTTTCAAACTTTCTGCATTGCCCTCTGGAGTCAGACTGTCTGGGTTAGAATCCTGCCTCGGCCACTTCTATGATCCATACCGTGCCAGCCTTTAAGGAAGGGTGAGGTGGAAGATGAGGGAATGAGGGGAAGGGGAAGGAACATGTCTTGAGTGTCTTCGGGGTACCAGCCCCTGTGCCAGGAGCTTTGCATGCAGTATCTCATCCCGTCCTCCCCGCAGCGCCACACGGGAGAGGCTACTGTTATTATTCTTGCTTTACAGAGGAGACTGAGGCACAGAGAGGTTAGGTCACCTGGTAAGGTGGCACAGCATGCCAAGGAGAAGCCATCTCCATCACTGAGACCCTCCTTATCTTGATCGATGACTGTGACAGCCTGCCAAGTGGTCCCCCTGTTACCTGTTTCATATCCTGCCATCTACCCTCCGTTCTGTGGCTGGAGCAATCTTCCTCCAACGTGGATCTGACTGCGCTACTACCCTGCTTCAATTCAATCTTTCCGAAGCTCCCCTACAGTCTTCAGAATGAAACCGAAACCTTTCATCTTAATGATTGCCCCCCCCCCCCCCCCTTCTTCCTTTCTCGCGGCATCCACGGCCATCTGCCTAGGATCCAGCCAGTCTGAACTATTTTTGGCTACCTGATGACACCTTGTTTTCTCCTAACTTCATGTCTTTGTGTAGGTTCTGTCCGGTCTCCCCCCCCGCCCCCTCCCCGCTGCTTTCCCCCCCCCCCCCCCCCCCGCCCACCTCGAATGCTTCTCTTCTGTGCGTCGTCATTCACAGTATTTATGCATTGATCACAGCGTGTTCTAATTTCCTGCTGACTTGTCTGTTTCTCCCTCTAAACTGGGAGCTGCTTGAGGGCGGGACGGTGACTTAGTCATCTCTGTCTCCGCGCCCCCCAGGGCATAGCACCAGAGGCTGGTTCATTCCATGTTTGTCGAATGGCTGACTGACTGAATGAATGGAGTGAATGAAGGAAGAAAAAGCCCTCACTTGGAAAGTTTAGTGACATGATCTGTATGGTATCTGGTTCTTGGCTAAAGCTGCTGCAGTTTTTCCCTATGACTACAGTGCTGTAAAAATATGTCTGCACGTGGATAAAGACTGGAAGAGAACTCTCCACACAAAATTAAGAGTGTGTTAGAGTGGTGAGTTGATGGATGCTTTTTTTTTTTTTTTTCTTCCTGTTTTCAAAATGTTCCTTAGCGCTGCTTTCTGAGTGTTTTGGCAACATAGCCGACATTGTAGAAATGGAATTGGGCTCCCATGCACGAGTTGACAACCAATGTGTATTGATGCCCCGTGGACCCTGTTGAGTTCTGTGCACTGTGGGGGAGGGCAGTGGGTAGAGGCGACTCATTCTGATTCAGGTTCACATGGCCAGGAGTCTTGCCAATTTGGTTGGATTTGCTGGAATAAAATGAGAACTTTCAAGAATTTTCCAAGCTCCTGGGTTGAGGTATTTTTTTTTTTTTTCTTCCTAAGCTGGGCAGCAAACAAAGATGGCTTTTGTTTGCAGTAAAATACTCATTCCTTCGATTTTTGTCCTGCACAGTGACTTTTGCAACTTTGGTGGTGGCAGTGGGGGAGGGGGGTCAGGTTTACCAAGTGGGGAAACTGGAGTGCCCATGTTTTCTTGGTTTAGAAGTGACCAAATGTGTTTCTCCCTTGTCTGGCTCTCAAATAAAATGTTTAGGAATTTCACCGGCAAAACGATGAAATTGTTCCTTTGCTGAGGCAGAATTTCCAAAACTACATATCATGTGTTAACGCAGAAGAGGCAAAAAAACCAAACCAAACCAAAACAAAAAAAACAAACGAAAAAAACTGGGACGCGGGATGCTCCGAGGTTCAGATGATGAGGACTTTGCCTTTGCTGGGTGCTTCCTCGCTCTGCTGGATCAGGAGCTGTGTCCAGGAATTTGGAGCTTCTGCATTTAAAACTCCAATCGGCCTTTGGGATCAGAACTGTTAGTATCCCCGTGGTAGAGATGGTGAAACTGAGGTCCAAAGAGATTCAGCAATGAAATTCTGAGACTGGGCAGGGTTCAGCTAACGCTGCAGGCATGCTCTAACCCCTGGACTACCCCACCTCTAGGCTAGTCTTGCCACAGAGGGACAGAGGTAGACATTTATTTGTCTTTACCAAATAGTCCTGTAGGGACAGAGGTATGCATTTCTTTTGATTTAACCAATGGTCATATAGGGACAGAGGTATGCATTATTTTTATTTTTATTTATTTTTATTTTTTATTTTTTTGCCTTTTCTAGGGCCACTCCCACGGCATATGGAGGTTCCCAGGCTAGGGGTCCAACTGGAGCTGTAGCCGTTGGCCTATGCCACAGCCACAGCAACGTGGGATCCAAGCCGTGTCTGCGACCTACACCACAGCTGACGGCAAGGCCAGATCCTTAACCCACTGAGCAAGGCCAGGGATCGAACCTGCAACCTCATGGTTCCTAGTCAGATTCCTTAACCACTGCGCCATGACAGGAACTCCTAAATTTTTTTTTTTTTTTGGTATGCATTATTTTTAACAAACAGTCACACCAGGCACATGGAAGGTGCTTTACAAACACTAGCTCGGTGCATTCTCATAGACAACTCTGTAAGGAGGTACTGTTACTGACAGATGAGAAAACAGAGGCACCTGGAAGCTCAGTCACTTGCCTGGGGTCAGGCAGGTTAGTATGTGACACACCCAGAGTTACAGTCCAGGCGGCCACATTCTGGTGTCTGGCTCTTCATCTCGACGCTGTGCTGGACAGCATATGACACCCTGTGCCCCGACTACACAGCTCTAGCTCAGAAACACTGAAGGCTCAAGTGTCTTTGTAGCTTTCAACAGATACGCATTGGGGGAGGGTGTATTTTTTCCCCAGTAAAGCTGTGTTCTCTTCCCAGGGATCTTGAGTGTGTGTGTGTGAAATAAATACATCTCTCTGTTCCTCTGAGGCAAGACTAACCTCAAGGCCAGGTGGCTACGTGGTGAAAGTTGTCCTGTCCCCGGTCGAACCCTGCTTTGAAGCCCAGTCTCCCGATTTCCAAGGCGAACCTCTCTGAGCCTGAGTTTCAGCGTCTCTGCTGAAGGAGAAGGGACCTTTCTCCCGACACCTTCGCTTACATCTGGGTTTCAGTGTCGGGGAGGAGACGTGGGTTTCCTCCACCGCTCGACCCTGGATGGGCCAGGGGCTTTTTGATGTGTCACGTTGCGGATCAAACCCGCCTCTTTTCATTCAGCGGAGACCTCAGGAGAACACCCTTTCCCAGGCAGTTTGCCCAGAGTCCCCGGGAGCGGCCGGCGTGTGCTTCCTACCCAGCTTGTCCCGCCTGGCCCTCCGCTCTTCCCATCCCCTCCTGCTTTGTTCCCCAGAGCCCTTCGCAGGGAGGGAGGGGGAGCTGAAGGGGGCGGCAAGCCCAGCCCGCCAGCTTGAAAGCTTCATTTGACAGGGGAGGAGGCACATCTGGTTTGGGTTTTCGATTCAATTCAACAATGATTTATTGTGGGCCTGCCAGCTGCAGAGGTTCTGGGCTAGGCTGAGGCAGGGAGTGATGCAAAGATACGTCAAGTGTTATCTGTGCCCTTAAAGGAGTTGTATAGGTTGTAGCAGAGTGTAGACCTGCATGAGCAATCTCGACGCGCCGGGCCCTGGGCTGAGCTGGCTTTACCCCGTGTACGTTATGTCTTTGGACCTTCCCAACAGGTCCCGTGATGGGGCAGAGAAACTGTGATGACTTCATTTCAAAACGTTAAGGAAACCGGGCCTCAGAGAGGAAGTGACCCGCCCAAGGTCACACGGTTAGGACGTGGTGGCACCAGGCCTGGAACCTAGATATGGCTGGTTCCCAAGCCCATGCGCTCTTAACTGTTACTTCGCCCTGCTTCCCAGAGAGGATGATGCTGCTGCTGCTGCGTGACCCTCGCTAAGCTCCCTAGACCCAGGCTTGTGCTGAGTGGGCTGTGGATATTATTATTTCATTGGCAACTTCCAGAATCCTGAGGCAGGTTGTTGTGCCCTTTTCCAGAAGAGAAAACTGAGGTTGTTTAGGGGAGTGGTGGCCCTGGGTTTTGAACCTAGGTTATCCCAGCCCACCGGCCTATAGCCTAGTGGAGGCTATAGACAGAGGGTGTCAGGAGGGTTCAGGGACAAGGCAATGCATTAGGCCTGGGAAAGTTTTATGGCGGAGATGGCATTGGGATTGGACCTTGAAGAGTGAGTTGATAGGTAGTGTTGGGAAAGAGTGCCCCTCATCAGAAGGGATATTATGAATAAAATGATGGACTTGGGGGCATTTTGATTGCAAAGGCTGCAGGTTCCTCCAGTTTGTGAGCAGGATACGTGGGTGTAAAGGGAGCAGTGGGAAGGAAACTGGATGCCCCCGAGGGGCTCACATTTTGTCAAGTTGAAGTTCTTGTTTTTCTATCAAGAGCGGTTCCTCCGCCCCAAAGGCTTTTGCAATGATACTATCCTGTAATCCATGAGCAGAGGCACAGGGGACTCTTGCTGTGTACCTACCCCTGTGCTGAGAGCTGTGGGGAAGACAGAAGAAAGCAACTCCCTTCCTCAAATGTGTACCCAGGGCCCCCTTGTGGTGGGAGAGGCAAGATACACACACTAGAAAAAGCAGCCACCAGCTCAAGCAATTTGTGATCAGGGCCAAATGAGTTTTCTCAAATGTCAGATTTCCAAGAATATGAACGTGGGGGTAACCCCGCAAAGGGAGGCTTCACCGTGAGAGCGGGTTTGGGTTTTGGCGGCGGGGGGGGCGGGGGGGGGGGAGGTGGTTAATAGGCATGGTGGATGGAGAGGAAGGCCGGCAAGCTTAAGACTAGGTAGAACTGGTAGCGTTGCCGGCACGGAGGGCTCGGCAGAGGACCCCCCCCCCCCCCCGCTTCCCCCAAACCGCTGCTGCCCCGCTCCATGTCTTGACCTCCAGGAGTTAATTGGGGAAGATGGGACTGTGACAGGGTCAGAGACAGCCCTTGGGAGCTGGGAAACAGGGCCGGGTACCCGATATTTCTGATCCTCCAATTTTCTACACTTAGCCTCAATTCCTGGCAGCTCCCCCAGCTGCTGAATTGTATGTGTATGTGTGAGCGGTATTTTAAATTAAGCAGTGAGTGCTTTCAGCTCATCATAAACATGCTAAAAAGCTTCAGCAGCGGCCTGAGCCCACCCCCGCCCCTTACACTCAGACGGCAGCTGGGGCCACTCGACCCTACACTCTAATGCGTGTTGCCTATGATTCACCAACGAAAAAGACTATATGTTTCAGTCCTCCTGGGTAGCTGATTCCTAGTTGTGGTGGGAACTCTCAGTCCGAATTTGGAAGGCGGAGGGCCCCAGCCCCGCCCTGCTGACGGACAATTCTATGGAGCCTACTGTGTGCAAGGCATTGTGGGTAAGTCCATTAATCTCGCTGGGCTTTCCATGTCCTCATTCAAAATGCATATAATACTCCTGGCCTGCGTTCCCTCCCTACCAGGGCTGCATGTCTCAGCCACGCTGTTCTTTTGATTTCTGGACCCTTCCCAAAGTCTCCTCCTGCCCCAGGGCCTTTGCACATGCTGTTCCTGCAGCCTGGACTGCCTTTGCTCTTGCTGTGGACCCGGGAGGCTTCTTAACCTTTCCGTCTCAGCTTTAGGGTCACCTCCCGAGATACGCCTTCTCGGACCACCTACAGTTAGTGCCCTCCTAAGATTCCTTTTATCGGCTGTGTTTCCTTAACCCCCCTCACCCTTCTGGGTAATTATATCTATTTCTACCTGGCTGTTTCTAGTCTGCCTTTCTCACTGGAATGTAAACTCCAGGAGGCCAGGGACCTTGTCTTTACCGCTTGGCAATGTGTTTCTCTCATCTAGTGGGGTGCTTGGCACATAGTAGGTGGACATAAACAAAAGCATCTGGGACATATTTTTTCCTTGAGGTTTTTTTTTTGCCAGACATATGGTTGCTGAGGGAAAAATCATGACAGAACTGTGTCATCCCAATTAAAAAAAAAAAATCAGGCTAAAGGGAGGAGTTTGTTGAAAGCAGTTTTGTTTTAGAAACCAGTCCTTGGAGTCTCATCACCAGACACAGTCTTACGAAAGTCAAACAAAAGGAATAGAAAGCATTAAAAAACTGACTTTTGACTGGATGCTTGCTATGTGCCAGGAACTGTTCTAAGTGTTCTACCCAGATTATCTCATTTAATCCTCATGATAACCCAATGACGTCAATTCTATTATTAGCCCCATTTTACAGATGAGGGAATCGAGGCTCTGAGATGTTAAGCAGAGTGCCCAAGGTCGTGCAGGTAGCGAGAGGCAGAATGGAAAGTTGAACCCGAGGCAGGCTGAGGCCGTGAATGGAACCATCTGTGCCCCTGTGGTAGTAGCTGGCCCCCACGCTACCCCACCGCAGCCCTGATAGTATAGCCTTCCCACTAGACTGGGAGCTTTCCAAGTGCAAAGACTCTGGCTTCTTCATTTGCTTCCCCTGTGCCTGGAATAGAGCTTGTTCCAGAACAGGTACCAATCAATATTTGTTGAGTAAATGAATGAGGGAGAGAGGGAGGGCCGGAATCCATGTTCTTTATTTTCCCAGCCTCAGGCTTATGGGCTCATGATTATTTCCCTGGTTTACATTAAAATGTAGCCCTGGAGACAAGGTGTGTTCTGGTGCAAGAGGTCCCTCCTCTCCCTGCGGGATACAAGGGGGGACGGGAGGTGCTAAGGAGAATAAGTGAGGCAGCATCTCTAGAGCAAGGCGCTCCCTTTTCAGCGGTTCATTTTGTCGTCAACCTGAAAAGCAGCCGGACCAGTTTAGGACTTAAACAAACTTTCAGCGTTCCAGTCCCATCTCAGATCCTTTACGGAACTGAAGCTGGGTGTGGGGGAGGAGGAGGGGAGAGTTATAAATAAACAAATACCCACAAACCGGCTGGTTCTTTAAACAGAATTTGCTTCAATCAGCGCTGTGCCACATTTTCCCAACTGGCCTCCGTCATGAGAACAAGTGGGAACTTTCATAGTGAATGGCTTTCCCCCCCTCCCCACCCCACCCGATGAATGGTGGGAGTTTTGGCTTGGGAGGCAAATTTCAAATCCTCGGCACACACTTTCCTGCCCTACTGTGCCCCGTCCATCACACACAGTGCCCTGCACAGCATACCCAGTCATCACATCTGCTGCCTCAGCCCTCCACAATAATTGGGTCATTGTTTTATTACACCAGTGAGAGCGCTGCAAGCCTGTTAGGATTATGTCATTGACATTTGCGTGAAAAGGCAATCATGATATGCTGGGCATTTCACACAGCTGGGAATGCAACTGTGTTGTCATTGTTTGAGCGTCTCATCCAAACCCCCTGACTCCGTGTCACAGTCCGGCTCAACCAGTGGAAACGGATTGCTCTGACGTCTGTCACCTTTTAAGGTTGTCTAGCCCTTCCAATAGACCAGGCAGGATCTAACTCTTCTCATGCACTTGGGCTTTTCTGCTTCTAGACGCAGTGGGCTGAGGCTGAGAGATGCCCGCTCTTCCGCAGTGTGGGAGGTGTTCACTCTCGTGGCTGGGTGCTGTAATATAGTATCATTTGTTCACTGACGTCTAATCAGAGCCAAGAACTGTTTTGGCTCGAGATCAAACAAAGGGCTAATGTTGTCTGTGGGGAAAGACTATTTAGACAATTTATGAATCAGAGTTCTGTGGTGACTTCTATGGTGTGTTACTTTCAGCGGGACCTGCGCTTTGACTGCAGTTGTCGGTAGGCTTAAGCACGGGTCTCTGCGAAAGAAATTCCAGCCCGATTTGCACTTATCAACAGGTATTAATGACGGCAGAACATCTCAGTTGCGAACAGGGAAATGATTTGCAGTGATTTCAGAAGTGTAAACAGAGCTCAAATTCGTGGGCCAATTCTTTTATTGTGATACATTGATCTTCTTCTCCCACTAGTGTGGGGGCTGGAGCGCATGTGGCCATTCACCCGCTCTTGGAAGGAATCTATTGCAGACACCTGTCCGTCCCTTTTCTGGTCCCAGTCCTCGCCAAGCCAGCCCTCACCAGCCATATCGAGGTGTGATAGGCACAGCCGGCCCAATAAAGGGGAGTCAGCTGAAAAGACACAGGGGCTTAGATGCACATCTCTCCTAATCCTCATTGCCATGGCTATAAAGAATTTAGGTTCCTGAATTTTTCTTGGCAACCGATTTCAAGTCCTGTGCCTTCTGGGTGCTTTGGTACTAGGGCTGTTCCTGGTTCCTGCTTTGGGTCTGTCTTTTCCTTATGGTGGCAGTTTCCCTTTCTGTAAAATGGGGCTCTCGCTGGGATCAAATGAGAGACCTTACCTAGACCTGGCATGGTGCCTGGTGAGGAGAGAGTAAGTGCCCTGTCACTGGTGCTTGTCAGCATCTTTTTCCTGTCCAGGCGTCTTCTGGTTCTTTTCCCTGCACCTCCAATCCTGGCGCTGAGTCAGGGCCTGTTCTCTCCCCTGGCTGTAGCAAGCCAGGGCACCTGCCCCTCAGACAATCTGCCGTCCCTTCTCTGAGGGCCTTCTGTTGTCCTTTACCTGTCGCCATGCGGCACTCAGTGTAACCACGGCCAGACCTCTGCCAGCTGCTGACATTAACCTGTTGAATTCTGACAGGGGAGAGTCAGTTTCCAGGTGGGAATTTGCATGTGTGGGCCAGGTACAAGACCTTGTACCTGCCGTCCTCCTCGGTGAGCCAGTCACCCCCACTCTGGTTACAACCAGATGTTTCACACCCGTGACTGCAATGCCACCCATCAAATGGTTGCTTACAAGGAAGACAGAGTGGTTTTCATATCAGAAATATAAGCTGTGTGTCGCTTCTCGAATGTCTTAAAAGCAGCTACCACACCTGGATATTTTTCCCTTGAGAAGGACCCCCTTGTTGAGGGTCTTTAATTTGGAGGCGCCAGGGGTGATTATATACCTTTCCGAGGGGGTCCTGACTGCTCTAATTTGCAGGGAATTAAAATATTGGAGGAGATACGAGATCTTCCCCCAAACTCACCTGCTTTTTGAAAATGCGCTCCAGTTGCCTTGGCGAACAGCCAATGCAGGCGCTAAAAGAGAGTCAGAGAACGTAGGAATCCTGAATGCTACTCTCCTTGCATGTACATGCCCCAACAGAACGGCGGTGGCGAGGGGGAAACAGGAAATGGGGAAAAGGCAGCTTTTGCATCCTAGGCTGGGAGAGGGGACGTGTGGCAACATCATGACAGCTGACTTCCCCACCAGGGTCAACCCCTCAGTCTGAGAGATTGTCCAATCTGGCAGGGTACCCCAGGGCCAAGAGTGAAGGGGCCAGTCCAGTGAGTTCACCACCACGAGCAGGTCTCGTTTTGACTGCTTTGAGTCGACTTTCCTGCTTTGGCTTCGTTGCTTAGTGGTGCATTTGTTTCTACCCATTTGGGAGGGGCGACATGACCGACTTGTCTGTGTGTGTCGAATTTGTCCTTCTCAACACTTAATCGCATTCTCAGAGACCCTCTGAGCTCCAGCCACTTCGGGGTTGTGCTGTGAAATTGCGGCTGCTTTCTCTGCTCTCGCTGGGAACCGTGTGTTCTGATGATGTTAATTTCCTACTGTTTCCAACATCGGGTAGTCCATCGGGAGAGACAGGTGCTTAAGTGTTGAACCAGCTCTTCCTGGGAATTCACCCTTCCTCCTTCAGATCTCATGCAGATCCTAAAAGGTGTCCGGAGTTCCTTTCCTGCCAGTTTATCAAAAGTTCATATGCACTAATGCGTCAAATAGCGTTTGAGCTGTTATTATGCGTGAGGCGCTGTGCCACAATAGGCTCTACCTACCATATCTTATTTCATCCTCACCACGAGGCTGTGAGGCAGGTACTATCACTATCTTCATTTTCATAAACGAGGAGACTGAGGCTCGGGGAATGTAATGCAAAAATTACACAGCCGATATGCGGGAAGCTGGGGTTCAAACCCAGGCTTATCTGATTCAACCACACGATACTTTGTCCACATAGCCTCTTTCGGGCCCCTCACAGCCTTTGAGAACAAAATGAATCCTTGAGGAAATTTTCCTGCTCCACTCTTTGCTAATCGTTACAATTACCACTGCTATTACTACTGCTGCCGCTGCTATGGTTACTGGTCCTATTATCATTTTCCCAGCACAGGCAGGTGTTTTAAACCCAGCTGCCACTTGTAGAGTTCAAACCCAGATTCATAGGAGTCCAGTAGACCCATTCCACTTTTCTGTATGGCTTGGAATTCCACCCAGGAGGTGGAAGACAGGTACCACTCGCTCAGGTTGCCAACTGCCAGCTCAACTACCAACATCCACCCAACAGCTCTTGAGTACATATCAGATGAATCAGCGATAGGTCCTGCCCTCTAGTCACTCACTCCTAAGACCTTCCAGGTAGACAGACAGAAGCAGCACATTTAAATGTGTTACATTTACCTGATGTAAAAAAACAAAGCATGACTTGTAATTCACACATGAAAGTCTGTGCAAACGGAGGGGTGGTGATGGGAATATGTCAAGGCCTTGAAAGAGGCTGGACCAGTTTAATAGAGCGGATGAGGAACCAGAAAGCTCTGCAGCTAACTAGCTACCTGGCGGCTGGCCCCTTAATCTCACTGGGCTCCTGTCTCCACCTCCCGGACGCCAGGAAAATAGTCATAGCCACCATGTATTAGGCATCTTCCTAAGTGCTTTCCATTTAGTCTCGGCAACCATTCTTCTTACATTCCCATTTCTGGGGTGGAGGCTCAGAGACGGTAGGTAAGGAGCCCTAGGTCACACAGCTCTTCAGTGGCTCATTGTTTCTATCCCCTGAATCTTCTCAAGCCACGAAGTTGCATCACCTCCCTTACCTCCTGAACTCCAAGGCAAGTGTTCTCTGTTGCCTTAAAATCAAAATCAAGGACAGTCTTGTACAACCGAGCCAAGGGGATAAACATTCAAAATAGCAATTAGTAGGTAGAAATGTTGCCAGGAAGAGCTATACAAAAGCACAGAGAGACACCCAAGTGAGTTAGCAACACTGGGGGTGCGGTGGTGTTTGCTTGTTGGTTAATGGCATCTCTGCCAGCCCTCACCTTCCTCCTTCCCCTTCTCCCTCCACAATTTCTCGGGTTGCTCTAGAGAGCACAACCCACCTAGAGACAGCCAGAGCCACCACAGGAGGGCACCAAGCCAGGACTGGCAGGCCTAGGGCAGTCGGGCTCTGGGCTGGAAACCATAAATAACCACTTGAATGAAAGCTAGCTTTGGTCAAGAGCCTTGCCATTTCTTAAGGGATTCTGTGCCTCTTATATGGACCTCGTGACTTGAGAAAGGCCTGGACTCGTATATATAGCAATGATACTGATAATAGCTGCCCTTTAGTGAGCACTTACTATGGGCCTGGCCCTGCCCAGCACTCCCAGACACTAACTCACTGAACCCTCACGCAGCCCTATGAGAGTCCAGTGCTATGATTTCCCCCATTTTACGCGGGAGGCATCAGGCTCAGAGAAGCTAAGTAACTTGCTCAAGTTCATACAGCTGGTTGGAGTTAGCATTTGAAGCCCGAAGCATCTGGTTCCCCGGGGCCAGAGCTCTTAATTCTGATATTTAATGAATGTCTGTTAAAGGAATAAACAGATGAATGAATGGACAAATGTATTAATTCATTTCACCTCACTTTAACAAACATTTATTGAGTGCTCTGTATGTGTCAGCCCCCCTCTGCTAGGCATCGAAGGTTCTAATGTCTAAACATTTAAACACAGGCACACACCCCCCTCCCATGGCCCCTGCCTATGAGCTCACAAAAGCACTCTCTAACGTGGCACGATTTCTTCTGGGGAAAAGTAATTTGAGTTTCTTGAACAGCAGTTTTTAATGATGCTATTAAATGTAACCCAAAGCGGGGGTTGTGCACCGGTGAGCAAAGAGTTTTCAAATGAGAGCGTGTCTTTGATTCATCATCGATTCAGCCAGAGAATGGTTACCACCAGAAATGGAGCTGCAACTCCTATCACATTAGCTAACTCTTCTTCCATCTATCATGTCTGTATGCTGTCGAACCCTCCCACGGTACAAAAATTATCTGTACTCTAATGGACAATTATCCCATCCATCATCCTCCTGGTCCTGCTGATTGCTGGCAGGCTACTTGCCCACGGCGGAGACTTACAAGTAGTCACGACCGATGATGCACTGGAAAATTGCTCATTTTTACACATTTCAAACCCGCCCAGAATGAATGCCTTTGCAGGCTGCCCTTTCAGCTACATTTGTTTTCCTGGTTATATAAGAGCAGGTTATGAATTCTTTACCTGTATGTGAAACATGGCCTCTGCGAATATTTAAAAAAAAAAAAAAATCCGCTCTAGGCAGCAGCCCTATAAATAGGAAAATGACGAATGAATGAAACACACCTGGGGTGATAGCGGAGGCGCAGGCCCTGTACCTGGGGCTCCAGCGGCTGGTTGGTCATGTCACGGTGCGATCACATCTTCCTTTTCCTTTCCAGGTATTTTGCAGAGAATCCCAAGTTGATTAGGGTCGCGGTGAGGACTCATGGTGCTGAAAGCAGGGTTTGAGGGGACAGTGAGAGATGCCCTGTTGAATCCCTTGGGACTATGGCTATGAGATTTCAGGGCAGAAATGCCCCCCATCCCCAACCTCCCACCCTAAGTCCGGTAACACCTTTAACCTTTTTTTTTTTTTTTTTTTCAGGGCCGCACCTGAGGCATACGGAGGTTCCCAGGCTAGGGGTCAAATGAGAGCCACAGCTGCTGGCCTACGCCACAGACACAGCCGTGCGGGATCCGAGCCGCATCTGCGACCTATACCACAGCTCACAGCAACGCCGGATCCTTAACCCACTGAGGGAGGCCCGGGATCGAACCCGCGTCCTCATGGATCCTAGTCATGCTCATTAACCACTGAGCCACGAAGCGAACTCCCTGACACCTTTACCTGTTGATTACAGTAGCCACCATGCCCGGTACAATCAGACTCACTGGTTGCCCAAGGCAAGAATCCAAGAGTTGTCTTTCCCACATCCTATTTCTCACCTCCACGTTCAGCCAGCCACTAAGCCCTGCCAAGTCTACTTCCTAAGCGTTCCTCAAATTTGACCCACTTTCTCCATTCCTCCTGCCTGGTCCGGAGTTCAGGACTCCCTCGAAGAAATCCTCTCTTGCCTAGATTCCTTCCATAGCTTCCCATTTCCTCAGCTCTCTTTGCCTCCCCCGGGGACCATTCTCCCCAGAGTGGCCGAGCCATCCTTCCAAGATACAAATCCCATCCTTTCACACTCCCTCCTCCACTCCAGTGCAACTGACTTTACCATACCTGAGACCAGAGGCTCTCCAAGTGTGGCCTTGGGGCCCGGCAGTCACAGCGTGTCTGAAAACTCCTTAGAGACCCACTGCATCTGAAAGCGGGCCCGCCCTCGTCCCCGCCCCCATCGTTTAAGTCTGAGGAGACCTCCAGGTGATTCTGACAAAGATTCCAACTGGAAACCTCCCACCCTAAAGCCCTGAGTTCCCAATCAGGCTTGTACGTTAGAATAAACTGGGGGAGGTTTTTAAATATCCCAAGGCCTCCCCCACGGGCTCATTAAATCCGAGTTCCTGGGGTTGGGAGCCTGTCATCAGTGTTGTGTTTAATGCTCCCCAGGTGATTTCAGTGGGCAGTCAAGTCAGAAACCTACGGCTCGCTCCATAGCTTGGCGTTTAAGGCCTCTTTGGCCCCATCTCCCCACGCTCCTCCTATGCTCCTTCTAGAACGGAATCATCAGGAGTCTTTGCCAGTTCTCGGAGGCCACAGACAGTCTCTTACCTCAGGGCATTTGCACACATCTCTCCCCCTTCCCCGGCTTCCCCCATGCCCTCTCTTCAGCTAGCAGACACCTTCTTATCCACAACACAGAGCTCAGAACACCCCTCTGCCAAAGAGCCTTCTCGGACTTCCCCAGGCTGGACTAGATGCCGCTCCACTGCGCTGCCACAGCATCTGTATCACTGCCCTTGCCCCGTTGTCTTGTTACCCTGCGCTTAGTTGTCTGCTTCCCCGACCAGCCTGAGAACATGGATTATCAGCCTAAAGGATGGCACGTGGCACGCAGTGGCTGTTCCATGATGCTGTACATCCTGTGCCCCCTTCCTAGGTCATGCTTCTGTACCTTGTCCGAGGGGTGACTGTCTCCTCCGCTTTCAACATACAGCTCAGAGGGCACACCTTTGAGGAAATCATCTCTGAATCCCCTGTCTGAGTTAGGGACCCGTCCTCTGGGCTCCCACAACACCCTGAACTTAACCCCGTCCTGGCCCTCAGCACATGGGCAGTCACCATCTATTTCGCTTCTCTGCCTCTGTCGCTGTGAGCAGCTTGAGATTGGGAGTGGAGCCAGGGGCATCCCTGAATCCCAGCACAGCACCTGGCACCTGTCAGGTGCTCAGTAAACACCTGGAGAACGGATCACTGAATGAAGACTCTTTCCTCTCCCATGTCCTCTGCCACTGTTCCTGTCCAGACCCCACCTCTCCTTTCTGTAACCCATCTGTACATGCCCCACCCCCACCCCCCCAATGTGGTTTTCTAAAACCACAGTCACCCTGTCTCTCGGACTCAAATCCTTTCGGCGATTCCTCATGGTCTGTAGAGCAAATAGGAAAGAGGCATTTGAGGCCCTTCCCAAGAATACCCCTGCCTTTCTCACCATACCCCCCCATTCCCCCGTATAGGACCGGCTACATCATTTCTGAGCGGGCCCTGGGGGCAAAATGAAAAGGCGGAGCCCCGTGTTCAACTCTTGCATTTGGAGTGGATGAGCAATGGGGTCCTGCTGTACAGCATAGGGAACTATGTCCAGTCTCTTGGGATACAACCTGGTGGAAGAGAGTATGAGAAACAGAATGTACATATATGTTTGACTGGGTCCCTATGCTGGACAGCAGAAATTGACACAACATTGTCAATCAACGATACACTAACTTAAAAATTTTTTTTTTCAGAGTATTAAGAGTCTCAATATTTATTCAACCAAGCACGGGACCCTTGTGAGTGCAGGGTCCTGCGCTCAGGTGCTGGCCTGTCCCTGCATGCAGCCCGCGTGCCAGCCAAATGAACTCTCTGTTCCCTGAACTGCTGTGTGGGATCATTTCCTCCGTGACCTTGGCCAGTCTGTTCCCCTGTCACCACTCCAGAGCGCCTCTTGCCCACAGATCCGCCTTTTCCCTATCCCTTAGTTTCTACCACGCACCCTGATAGCGATGGTTATTTTTCTTTTCTTCTTCTTCTGGTTTTTTAATTTTTAAACTTTTTATTATAGTTGATTGACACAGTTCTGTCAATTGCAGCTGTACAGCAAAGTGACCCAGCCATACATCTATATACATTCTTTTTCTCACCTTATCCTCCATCACGTTCCATCCCAAGTGATGGGATATAGTTCCCCGGGCTAGACAGCAGGATCTCATGGCTTAGATGGTTCTCTTTCTGAATGTAGTCGTGCTCTGTATTGAATTTTGAGCTACTTGAGAATAGGGACACTCTTCGGTTTCTCTTTGTGGTTTCTATAGGTCTAACACAGTACTTTGTGCTCATCTCACTCGTAGAGTGACTCAGGGAAAAAATGCCCAGCCCCAGGAGCCGAGCCTGCCAAAAAATCATTAGACACGAGAGCCTGACTTGAGTCCCTCAGGATTAGCTATGTAGCATTGAAGGGATCATTTCCTTCTCTGAGCCTTAGCTTTGCCATCTATAAAAAGATGATGCGTTCTCGAATTATTTTCTGCCAGGATCTTATTCTTTGCTAATGTTTTCAAATATTCTTTAGTTTTTTTTTTTAATTTACCTAAAATTAAAAATATATATTTTAGGAGTTCCCATCTTGGTGCAGCGGAAACGAATCCGACTAGGAACAGTGAGGTTGTGGGTTCCATCCCTGGCCTCGTATAGTGGGTTAAGGATCCGGCGTTGCCGTGAGCTGTGGTGTAGGTTGCAGATGTGGTTCGGATCTGGTGTGGCTGTGGCTGTGGTGTAGGCCGGCAGCTACAGCTCTGATTAGACCCCTAGCCTGGGAACCTCCTTATGCCATGGGTGTGGCCCTAAAAAGAAAAAGACAAAAAAATATATATATTATATCACATGAGCACAGTATCTGAATTTTGGAGGGTATGATTCTGTTTTTGTTGTTTCTGGCTTCATTGTGTGCTTTGAAATTTTAGATTATGAGTTCATGCTCAGCCCGACTGTATTTATGGGAATCTGGACGTGGATGGAGGGTGTGTTCCTCCAGGAAGAATTTGTGTTTGCTTCTTCCAGGTGCTTCAGGGCACCATTAACCCAGGACTACGCTGGGTCAATTGTTTATTCCCAAAGGCAGGAGCTCCGCCTTATTTGTCTATGTGACCCGGGCTTAGCTCAGGGACTTGGAGACATGGATTTGTTGATTGAATGGATGAAGGAATAAGGCCTCTATGAGCTTCTTTTGGAAACCCACTAAGAATTTGAACCTCTGGTTTCAACAGTAGGTACATCAGAAGAATAATATTTACAAATGTTTATTGAGCACTTACTATGTGCCAGATATTCTTCGTGTACTGTGTGTATTAATTCATTTGATTCTCGCTGTAACTCTGTGAGGCAGGCACTATTATTGTCCTCATGGTACAGAGTGGACACAGGCTCAGAAAGGCTGAGTGACTTGGCCAAGGCCACACAGCTAGTGAATGGCAGAAAAGATTCACCCCACCCTAGAGATACATCTAACCACCATCTCATAGTGGAGGAGAGAACAACAGTTGTGACAGTATCAATAGAGCAGAAAGTTTCAGTCCTGCCAGAGGGAGTGCAAGAGGCCACACCAGGCACAGGAGGGAACTTGGCATGGCCTGGCATTGTCAATTAACCCTTGTTATATAGATACACCCTGCCAACTAGAAGAGGAGCAGTTGGAAGGCAAGAAGCATGGTTCACAGCTCTTTGATATATATTATATTTAATATGTATAACAAATACACATATTTGCTGAATGAACAAATGGATTTCAAATTCACTGGAGATTAAACACATGGATGCTTTAAATAAATGACTTCATGTGTTGTCCATCAGACTGAAGTCGGTAATAAAGTCTTCACATTGCTTTAAAACCTGAAAATGCCAAGAGGTGACCATAACATGGTTGGGTATAGCCATACCTTGCCTTTGTCCTAGTGTCTGGCACTCAGGACCCTCTGGGAATAGAAAGGAAGAAATTTGGACTCTGCCTTCACAGGCCCTGACACTGTCGGGAACCAAAGGCCACTGTGCTTGTAACCTGTTCCTTTGGCTGCTGTCCAAATCTAGGAGGGCTTGGAGAAAAGGGGGCGGGGGCGCTTTATTGGCTCTTATCCTTGCCAAGGCCAGGCAAGAACTGGAGTGTGGACCCTCAGTACACACTCTGGGTCCTCCCTCCAGCATTGGTCTGATGCAATGAAATCTCCAGTCTCTGCCAATCTGGGCTCAATATTTACCTGGGGGTTTGCAATGAGCCTGGGGACAGGGCTCCAGAATGAAGAGGAATGGGGTTGGGGAGTGAGAGGAGACCCATGTGTATGTGTGTGTGTGTGTGTGTGTGTGTGTGTGTGTGTGTGTGTGTGTGTGTGTGTGTACTGGGTGAGGAATGCCAGGGATAAGGGTCAATGAGAGTGGGGTCAGGCTGAAGAGTGTTGGAAAAGAAATAAGTCCTCAGCACATAATGTTTCCTTTCCAAGGACTTCTTTTGGCTGAAACAACTTGCTGGGTCTCAAGCTCAGAAGCCCAGATCGGGCAGTGAGCCACCCAGGTTTCCACCTTGGCCTTCCTTATGGGTGGGGGTGATGGTTAAAAGAGACCCTGGGAACAGGAGTTTGCCCCATGCCTGTGCTAATATATTCACTGCCTCTATCCGGCTAGGGGGCACATGGCAAGTCCTTCCCTCGCCTACTCCATGGACAGTCCAGGACTCGCTGCTAGAAAACCCCTGGGGACATCACTGGTGAAGAGTTTAATATGGGGCATGTCGGATTTGGAGAGCCCGAGGCACATTCAGGCAGCTGACGAGGTCTGGGCTGGAAAGAGACCTGGAAGGCAGAAGCATAGAGGTGGGAGTTGAAACTGCCCAAAGGGAGGTTATAGAAAGAAAGGCAGAGCAAAGGGCTTGCAGAGTTATTAGGGTTGGTGAGATGGGGCTTGGGAGTCATGTGGCTTTGAGGAGCGTTCGTGGATTCATTCATCCCTCCAGTCATTCAACATTTATTGAGCTTTGTGCCAGATACGGAGTTTGAAGCGGAAGTTGAGGATTTAACCGGGAGAAGGGTTAAGAGGGGATCCCTGGGTGGATTCAGATGAAGGAGAAGGGAGCGGCTGAGTGCCTAGGCTCGCTCTTGCCAGGAGAGCACATCTGTGAACACAGAGCTGCATCTGTATCCCAGCCAGCTCCCCCCCCCACCCTCCCCCACCTAATCCCCTCCTTGCTACCCACCCCCCTCTGTGTTCTTTCTAGGCACTTAACTGTGGCGCCAGAAACCCCCCGTTCTGAGAGCCCGGGCAATCCCCAGGGGCGGGGCGGGGGGTGGGGAGGGTTGACAGTTTGGAGTACCAGAGCCGGATGGAGCAGGAGCTGTCTGTCTGTCTGTAATTAGCTCCAGCTGCTGTTGCCTGGCAGCACTGGGGGCCGCGGGGAGTGCGACTGCATGCGGGTCAACCTGCGTGCGTGGCTCCCCATCGCTATCACTCTATTTCGCACAGTCTTGTGCGCTGGCTTGGGCCCCGCTCAAGGTCCTCTCGGGTCCCTGAGGATCTCGAAGGACAGAGTGTTCCACAGGCAGCACCAGCTTGAATCACTAATGCTGCTAAGCAGGAGGACAACAAATATAGGCCCCCATATGTCCTGGATACACGAGCCCCTGCTCCCTGCATCCTCCCCCACTTCCTGAATGTTTCCTACTGAGTGAAGCCCCAGCCCTGGAAATTAGCAACACCTTACTTTTGTGCAGCCTTTTGGCAATGAGCCTTCACAGCTGTCACGCCACCCCAGACTGCCCCGAGGGCAGCATTTTACAGGTGAGGCCCAGGCAAGCAGGGAGATTGGCACAGGCTCACCTGGCTGGATGGAGGCAGAGCTGCATCCGGGATGCTGACCCTCCGCCAGCCTCCTGGCCAGGTGCCCCAAGCCCAGCAGTGCGCCGCCCAAAGGGCGGCTACTGGGCGGCTCCGGCTGCTGCTCTCTGCTCCTGAGAACTCGCGGGCTGTGGCTCCAGGACCTGCCTCGGCAAATGCTGGAAACGAGGACCTCGGAAGCCCAGCCTAGACTAAGAGGTTATTTAGGGCCTGCTGCGTGCCCTCCTGCGAGCGTATGGGGGTCTCAGACAGGGGTCCAGCAGAGCCCCCGGCCCTCAAAGAAATGACAACCTGAGTGGGGAGACTAAGCTTAGACACCAGGTCCAAAGGCAATCGCAAGGGCTTCCCTCTCTCCCACTAACCAGTCTGTTACCGGGGACCGTGATGCAGAGACCTCTTTTCTCCTGCCCCAGCCCAGGGGGCGATGTGTAGTGAGGGCTAAGGATGAAGAATGGGAAGATGGGGGAAGAAAGGAAAAACTAGAGTTCCCGCTAGAGGTCAGGCACAGTGTGGAGTATATACATTATATATATATCATCTAATATATATGTCGTCTATACTATATATTCATATACACACACAAACACATGCATACATAATCACTTTCCACAGATTAACTCATCTATTTAACTGAGTCTCATCCACGTAAAGAGTTTGGGACAGAGTCTAGCACATAAAAAGCACTGAGTGGATGCTAACTATTCATCACCATCTTCTTTATCATTATCTGCATGAATATTATATACACTATCTCATTGACTCCTTCTGACTCTGGGAGGTAGCAGCTATTTTCATTCCCAACCTACAAATGAGGAAAGCAATCGTTTATTGTATACAAGCCTGGGGAGGTGTTGAGAATGCAAAGGAGGACCCAGTAGGGTCCCCAGTAGCCTCTGGGGACCTCTCCATCCAGCAGGAGGGCGGGGGCGCACACAAATCCTCATGGTCCAAGGATGCTGCAGTCGAGGACCATAGCGGCGTCATGGCGGCGCTGATGGTAAAATGACCTGGTATCGAGAAGCTGGGCAGGCTTCTCGGATGAAGCCCTTTGAGCTGGACCCTGGAGGGTGGAGGAGGCTTTTGCTGGGAGGAGCAGCAAGGGAGGGAAGGAGAAGCACTTGCATGAAAGCGCCTGGTCTGGAAGGCGGGACCATGGCTGGTGGGGTGCAAGGGTGGTAGCAGCAGAGGGGGCAGAAAAGGGGGTCGGGAGCAGCTTAGTCAAGGCTTTGGTGGCCAGCCTGAGAGTTTTGCCCTCTGTCCTGTGAGCCATAGGGAGCCAGCGAAGGTTTTCATGAAGCCTGAGGAGTGACAGGCCAGGAAGACAATTCTTAGAGAGGCTGGAAGTGGGTAGACCAATTGGGAGGCCCTGTCAAGGACTGAGGCAGGGAGAGCAGAGAGCAGGGGACCATTCCAGGGACGCGTCAGCAGGGGGAAACCTTAGGGCTGGGCGTCCTGGAGGGTCAGGGAGAAAGAAAAGCTGACAGTGACCCTGAGCTTCCAGCTTGGGTCCATGCAGATGCTGCTAATTGGGGGGGGGGGGGAGAATCACAAGACTATTAGTTGCAGGGGCATGGGTGGGGACAGGTGACACGTTCAGCTTGGACCCATTGGATCTGGGATGCCGATGGGACTTATGAGTGGTCATGTCCAACAGGAGGCAGGGTGAGAGATGGGGCTGAAAAGCCACCAGGGTTAAGTGGCGTTAGTTGACCTCGTGGGACAGGATAGAGTCTCTTCTCCCATTCACTCCTCCAGGGCAAGGGCTGGGGACAGAGCCGGGGAGTCCCAGCGTGAAAGGGGTGAGGTGGTGGGAGACACGGGCTGGGGGGAGAAGACCCCTTTCTCCTAGCCCCTCCCAGAAACCTCATCCCTTCTCCTCAGGACCAGAGTCCCCTTTTCCAGGGCTGCGCTCCCACCAGCGAAGGAAGGGACAATCACTTCAGCTTTTTGAGTCCTTTAGTTGAGGAGGGCGGGTGTCTTCTAATGAAATGCAGTAAATGAACCACCAGGGATTCGAGACAGAAAGGACAGACAACCAGGGCTCTACAATGACCACTGGAGCCTTCAGTGCCCACAATGGAGTCTTCAGGGCTACGGAGCTGGAAGCACATTCGCGGGGGCATTTTGATACATCCAGCCTGTGCAAACCACTGTGGGTCTCCCAGGAGTCCGAAAACTTTAATTAGACCAGTGGGTCCCATAACCAAATCTCATAAACTCATACATCTATAGCAACGAGTTAGCCACAGGAGTTTCCGTTACACTCTGAGTGTAAAAGACCCCACACTGCCATCTTTCTGAGCCTCTGACCAACTTTTCCCCTAGGACTGTTATTCAGGATGGCTCGGATCTCCTCTGAAACCCTGAGGATGGCTACCAATTTCTGTGTTAAATATCTGGAACCACATCAATAATGGTTCTGAACACTTCACAGCCATGAACTCATTTAATTCCTCATCAATATTATAGACCCTGTTTATATGTTTGCCGAGAGTTTAATGTAGGCCAGGCATGGTTCTAAACCTGTTAGACAGGAGTTCCCTTCGTGGCTCAGTAGTTAATGAATCTGACTAGGAACCATGAGGTTGTGGGTTCGATCCCTGGCCTTGCTCAGTGGGTTAAGGATCCGGTGTTGCCATGAGCTGTGGTGTGGGTTGCAGACACGGCTCGGATCCCGCGTTGCTGTGGCTGTGGTGTAAGCTTGGCAGCTACAGCTCCAATTAGACCCCTAGCCTGGGAACCTCCCTATGCCGCAGGTGCGGCCCTGGAAAAGACAGAAAGACAAAATAAAAATAAATAAACCCGTTAGACAAAACAAATCATAATTCCAAGGGAAGAACGTGACGAGGCAGTTATTCCTGTCTCCATTTTACAGGTGAAGAACCAAACCACAGAGAGATTGAGTCAGTTGCTCCAGGTCACACAGCTTATAAGAGGCCTGGGCTGTGAGTTGAAGCCTGCCAGTGTGGCTTTGGCATGCTATTAACCATCCAGATCTTCTATAGCCCCCAGTAACTCAAAATACCTCTCAATGAGGGCTCTCTGTCTATTTAGCACCCCAGACTGGTAGCAACACTGATTTGGGTCTGTAACTCAGATATTTAAAACTGCCCCAGGAGTTCCCGTCGTGGTGCAGTGGTTAACGAATCCGACTAGGAACCATGAGGTTGCGGGTTCGGTCCCTGCCCTTGCTCAGTGGGTTAACCATCCGGCGTTGCCGTGAGCTGTGGTGTAGGTTGCAGATGTGGCTCGGATCCGGCGTTGCTGTGGCTCTGGCGTAGGCCAGTGGCTACAGCTCCGACTGGACCCCTAGCCTGGGAACCTCCATATGCCGCGGGAGCGGCCCAAAGAAATAACAAAAAGACCAGACCAAACCAAACCAACCAACCAACCAAACAAACAAACAAAAAAACCCAAAACTGCCCCGGGTCATTGTGAAACAGCCTAGGAGCTGCTGCCTGGGCGAGAGGTCAGGACTCAGATGGCACTTCCATGTGCTCTCGGAGGGGCTCAGGCTGTAGGCTGGGACTGGTTATAGGAATCGGAGCCCTGGGATCTTCCTCTCCACCCCCTACCCTCATTCCACGAGATAGAGTACCATCTTTTTTAAGGTGTGGCCCAAGGAGCGCTTTTTATAATTTTTTTTTTGTCTTTTTTAGGACCACACTCAAGGCATATGGAGGTTCCCGGGCTAGGGGTTGAATCAGAGCTGTAGCTGCTGGCCTACGCCGCAGCCCCAGCAACATCAGATCTGAGTCACGTTTGCGACATACACCATAGCTCATGGCAATGCAGGAAACTTAACTCACTGAGTGAGGCCGGGGATTGAACCTGCATCCTCATGGATGCTAGTTAGATTCATTTCCGCTGAGCCACGATGGAAACTCCCCAAGGAGCACTTCTTAAACATGCAGATTCCAGAGATGAACCCCAAACCCAGAGGTGCTATGTCCCTGTGAAGATGGTGGCTGGAATATGTATTTGTGCCAACTCCCAGACTGAAATAGTTCCAGAACCTTCTCTATCATCAGTCTTTGAGAGGACGGAGGCCTGTCTTCTGATGCTCGAGGTACCCAAAGCATGCCTAGGGTTGCTTTGCCCAGCAGAGAGTCAGGGAGGGCTAGAAGCAGAGAGCACACTGAGGGCATGCCTGCACAGAAAGTGGAGCCCTTCTGCCACCGCACCCCTTGAAAGAGAGTGAATTCTATATCTTCAGGAGAGGGCGGGCAGGGGGAAGAGAGGAAGTGAAGGAGAGCCTCTTGCAGCCGCAGCACCCTGGGGCCCAGACAAGGGAGTATCCTGAGGGAGGGAGGGTAAGAGAAAGGTGTTGGGGGCCAGCATGGGTGCATCAGCAGCCCCGGGGTCAGGGAACCACAGCAGGAGTGGCCGCGGTCAGGTATTGATGCCGCAGCTGCAGTGAGCTTTGCAGGAACCAGAGATACAGAGTTGTGGGTGGGACACCTTTTCTTTCGTTGCGTGCTTGGGGAGTTGCACCCTCTGGATCCTGCCCACCCAGAAGTGATTCCACCTCACCACTGGGGAATGGGTAGCAAAGTTCAGTCTGAGGTTGTTGCGGAAAGCTGAGAAAAAGATTTCATGAATCCTTAGCGGCGAATCTGTCTAGTTAGTTAGCTGGCGAGGGTGGGGCGGGGTGCGGATATAAAATTAGGAAGAGGAAAGGCTTGGGAATGCTCTCACCTAGTGAGACTGGGTGGAAAAGGAGAAAAGGGCTACTTTAAGACAAAGGTGAGTCCCTGAAACTCTGGCAATGTTAGATCTGCAGCCCGCAGGACCCCCATCTGCTGCTACACCCCATTCTCAGATGACGATGCCTCGAGCAGAGACCTGGGGGGTCTTAACCATGGCTGATTTTTTTTTTTAAAGTACTTAGTACCAAGTGCTATGCTGGGCTTTATGTGCATCTCGTTTCATAGCATTCTCTGAGCGATCCTACTATTATCATTTATGCCCATTTTACAGATGAGGCTGAGAGAGGTTATCGGACTTGCCCCCGGCCACACAGCTAGTGAGTGGAAGAGCCAGGATTTCAACCCAGGTAGTCTTACACCCGAAGTCTGTTTACTGGGCCGTGGGAAGGATGTGGGGCTATAGGAATTGCTCCCTCTTGGCCTGTGGTTCTGCACAGGCAACCCCTCTCTGCATCTTACAGCTTTGCCTGAATAAGGTAAGTGACTCTTTCTATCATGAATCCTCCGGGGTATGAGTTCCATGCTGGTCCCAGAGGAAGGAAAGGGAAGAGTCCCCAAGTCTAAGTCTCCGTGTGGTCCCCTCCTGGGCTGGAGAAATGTCGGAGTTGAGGGGTGACCGAGTACTTGATTGGCTTGATTCTTTGTCCTGAGGCTTCTTAACTTTTTTTTTTTTGTCTTTTTGCCATTTCTTGGGCTGCTCCCGTGGCATATGGAGGTTCCCAGGCTAGGGGTCGAATCGGAGCTCTAGCCACTGGCCTATGCCAGAGTCACAGCAACTCGGGATCCGAGCCGTGTCTGCGACCTACACCACAGCTCACGGCAACACCGGATCCTTAACCCAATGAGCAAGGCCATGGATCGAACCCACAACCTCATGGTTCCTAGTCAGATTTGTTAACCACTGTGCCACGATGGGAACTCCGCTTCTTAACATTTTTGAGAGCCCCTAATTCAAGGGCTTGGGTAGATGAGCCCAACGGTGCCCGTGCAGGGGACGCTCCTATTTCCTGTCCCACTCTCGTAGGTGGGATTCTTCCTCCTCTCCCTACCTCAGTTTCATTAAGTGGGTCTTGGTCCTATAGCCCAAATCCCGAGTCCCTGCCTCTATAAGTTGTCTGGTACTCCACTTTATTTATTTATTTATTTATTTATTTTTAGGGCTGCACCCGAGGCACATGGAGGTTCCCAGACTAGGGGTCTAATCGGAGCCGTAGCTGCCAACCTACGCCAAAGCCACAGCCATGCCAGATCCAAGCTGCATCTGCGACCTACACCACAGTTCACGGCAGCGCCGGCTCCTTCACCTACTGAGTGAGGCCAGGGATCGAACCTGTGTCCTCAAGGATGCTAGTCAGATTCGTTTCTGCTATGCTGTGATGGCAACTCCTACTCCATTTTAGCAAGAAGAAAAATTTCCCTTTCTGCCAACGGATCTTCTTTTGGCCTTGACCCAGGCCCTGCTTCCAGACTCCTGCTCTGAGGCTTATCTTTGTACCTACGATGATCTCACATTCCCTGCTCTCGTCTCCCCTCGATCAGAACTTGCTGTCAGGAATGGGATGCACCCAGATGAGTCTTAACAGGTTGACCCTCCCAAGAGGTTGATGCCAAAGCCCCGAGTCAAAGGAATTATGTACTTAAGAATTTTTCAAGCCCTTGGGAGTGCATAGGGAGAGATTTGGAAGGGCCAGGGAATGTTCTTAATACCCCTGGAATGCCATAAGGTAGACGTAAAATTCAGGCTACGGCCAAGCCAGAACCTGGATTATTTGGGTTATAATCAGAATCCATCACACAGGGCGATCTCCCTCCCCCCCCCCACCACTCAAAGCTTTGACCAAAAAAAGTTTTCCAGATCATGAACTGCTATGATCCAAGCATCATTTGCTCAGCGCGGAGAAGGACGAGGGCTGAGACGCTCCATGAGTTTCAAAGACCATGCAAACCGGCGCAAAGCAAAACTGAATTCCTCCCGAGACTTGCTTCCTCATATAGCCTGAGAACGAAACCAGTCTTCACCAGAGACTAGGTGAATTTCCTCTTTTCATTTCTCCAGCACTGATACTAATGCTCTTCCCCTCAAATCCTCCTCAGACCTGGCACTCTTAGCAGAATACAAATAAGAAGCTGCTTATTTCGCCTTCAATCTGAGGAATCGAAGGTAGCCAGCCTTGGTCTAATGAACATCTTATGCCTTTTCTCTGTAAAAGACAGCGTTCCTTCTATGGTACTGTTTGGGGGTAGGGGGCAGGGGGTGGGAAGGGTAAGACCTGCCGGCCTCGTTCTGTTCTTATTCGTGGCCCAGGAAGCCTTTATGAAAGGCTATGACCCTGAATCCTGGCAGGTTCATCCAGATGACTGCCTCTCCAACACATTCCTCACTCTCACCTCCAAACGAATCCTGGCCCTTAAGAATGATTTGGTCTTGCTCTTGTTGGTTGGGGAAGGGGGAGGTAGGTAATAAGGCCGGGCTCTGTCATCCTGGGCTCTTTTGAAGGAACTTCAGCAGTCTCCCAAGGAAGGGCTGCATGTCCCCTTTGGAGCAGTCATTTGAGCTGCTTTGGGGTCTGGTAGGCTGGCCAGAGACAATGTCCAGTCTCTCAGGAACACGGTAAATAAAAGCATCAGAGAGGCTCCTTTCCTGAGGAGCCTGCAGCTCTTTTGGCCTCTCTTGCCATCAAAAGAGGAAGGTGCTGAAAGGGGCCAGCTCCCTGCAGAGCGCAGAGCGTGGAGTCTCCCCAATGTGACCGTGTTTCTGAGTGTGTTGCAAATCAGCCCCGGCCACACTGCTCTTTTGACCATGGAGGAGTCATTTAGACCCTCCTGCTTGCAAGTACATCTTTTACCATTTCAGCAAATTGCTGAATAAAAGATGGAGAAGCCAAGCAGCGGCTGTGCCCGCAATCGTAGCTGTGGTTGCATTTCAGTAATTCACATGCCCAAGGTGTGCTTCTCCCATTAAGTGCAACATGAGACATCAGGTGTGCACAGCACTGGTGAACAGAAGACCCCCAAAGGCCAGGTGAAGTGTCTGGTATGCTGGGGGCTTGGGAATCAACAGAGGCATTTTCATTTTCCAAATGAAGAAGCAGTTCGAGGGGTGAAGAGGGGCGGGCTTCAGGGATTCTTCCAACACCATGGGCCTGCCCACACCCGAGTCAGATATTGATGACCTTCCCCAGGCCCTGCCCTCCTCTCCCCCTCCTCCAGAGACAGCAGTGGTACTTACAGGTGCAGAGGATTTTAGGACAGGAAAATGGAGACCGCAGGCTCCTGAACGCCTGCTGAGTCAGTTGCATCAGATTACAAAGTGATGCTTGGAAGAATAAGATGTTTGGAAAATCTGGTCACCCCCACATCCAAACTCAGATCACCCCCATCCCCCAGGACATCTGGTGCCTCCATGCCCCTTACCGTGAGGGTGCTGGCAGCTACACTGGCTCTTGGAGCCTGTGGCCGGGCAAGGTAGTCAGGCTCCTGGGATTAGGTTGGCAAGAACGACTGTCCTCCAAACGCTCAGCCCAGAGAAAGCGAGAGCGCGCGAGCAAAACCCCCAAACGGGTCCAGGACGGAGAGCTCCTGGTCCTTAGCATGTTTCTGGCGTATTCCGAAAGTGGCATCCACAGCAGAGAAAGTGTTCCAAAATAGCTCAGGCTGCCGATGCCTCGCTGAAACCTGAGAAAGAATTGCTGAATTCAAAGATCTGGGTCGCTGTGGGTGTGTGATCGAAGTGCGGCTTTGTTGGTAGGAGGAACTCAAGCCATGGGCTTAGGAGAGACACGAGGTCACCTGGGGCACGGCCTACCTTCTCTCGGCCAACTTGCTGTCGTTGGTGGTGGTGGCAGAAAGCTCCCGGTGCTGAGACAAGGGGCTGGCATGGAGTCCCAAGAAGGCGGTTTTCATTCCTAGGTCTCTAATGCACCAACAATATGATATAGCTGTTCCATTTTTCTGCATTTCAAACAAGGGAACAGATACTGTGCAAAGGTTTCTTTGAGATACTGCTCCATAACTGATGAAATTCCTTTTCCAGTAGATTTTTCATTTCTTTTGGCCTTTGGCATAAGTAAATGTCAGCTTCTTAAAAATCAACAGAGAAGAGCAAACAGTAGGGTCTCTGTGACTTTCTTGGGATTTGAGAAATCTCCCCTCCCTGACTTCTGACTGGATAGTGTCTGTGCATTGCTGCCTATGGTTCTGGGAAGGATGCGGTCCGCCCAGACACCCTGTCTCATTTTTGTTTTTTTGCTGAGATCTTGGGACATTCTCCTTTCATCAGGTATGTTGAAAATGTTAGGATTGTCTGCAGAGAGCGGGGGTCAGTATGTAGAAAGTTCAGCATATGGCTTCCTTGGCTCAGCCGTGGGGTTTAAGAAGAAAAAGCACAGCATGTGGGGTCTAGTGCCAGCTCTGCCTGTCTTTTGCTGTGTGATTTGGGGCAAGTCACTCCTCTTCTCTGAACGTCAGCTTCCTCCTCTTTATTTTATTATTATTATTATTATTTTTTGTCTTTTTGCCTTTTCTAGGGCCGCATCTGCGGCATATGGAGGTTCCCAGGCTAGGGGTCTAATCGGAGCTGTAGCTGCCAAGCCTACGCCAGAGCCACAGCAACATGGGACCCGAGCCGCATCTGCAACCTACACCATGGCTCACGGCAACGCCGATCCTCAATCCACTGAGCAAGGCCAGGGATCGAACCCGCAACCTCATGGTTCCTAGTTGGATTCGTTAACCACTGAACCACGACAGGAACTCCAGCTTCCTCCTCTTTCAAATGAACACAGCCATCTCCATCCTAGTCCTAGCTCAATGGTATGTATAAGTGATGATGAATCCAAAGAGTCGAAAGAATGCTACTAGGGGAAGGCCTGTCCCCGTCAGTAAATGGTGGTGGTCTTCTATCCTCCAGGAGACCCTGACTGGTAGCCACTCAAGTCCTGTGTCAACACGCCTGCAGTGAGCCCAAGGCATACCACAACACTAGGCTCTAGGGACTTCATGCCTAAGGCTCGATATTATTTCCAATTCCAAGCCATAGGACTTTGGGCCAGTTGCTTAGGGCTCAGGAGTTCAGTTTTCCCATCTGTCAAGGGGGTACACCAATTAATAATAAGATGGGACTGCAATCCCTTGTCGGAGACCATGGGAGCTAGATATGCTTTGGATTTCAGAAGTTTTAGATGTTAGAAAAGCAACATGGTACATATATCACACCTCTTATGGTATCTGGGGCAAGTATCCTGTGATCAAACACATTAGTACCGCTAAATGGGATAAATGAATAGCCTCATGCCAGCTCAGGTCAAATTTGGCCACCAAATGAGCTTGCCACAAAATTTCAGTTTTCAGAATCTTTTGGATGGCACAAAGCCGGGTAAAGCCTTGTGGGCCATGAAAGAAGCTGATGCTTATGTAGGGCATGCCATGTGCCAGGCATGGTTCTAAGTAGTCTATATACATTAACTTATTTAGTTAGGCTAATAACCCTATGAGGTAGGCGGTGTTATTATCATCCCCACTTTACAGATGAGGAAACTGAGGCTCAGAGAGGTGAAATCACTCACGCAGCGTCCCAAAGCTGGAATTCGAACCTAGACAGTTTGGCTTCAGAATCTGTGCTATTGACCACCTTCTCTACCTACTCTGTGGGGTTAAAATGAGGCTTCAGATGCCCGCAGGGGCCAAGCAAGTCACACAGTGAAAAAGTAAAAGTGGCTGGTGGGTCCTGAAGCCAAATGGTGAAGTAGCAGCCATCCACAGGGAGCCGCTTACTCAGCTCTAGCTGACTGCTGCCATCTCAGAACTAGGATCCATGTCTTTCTGTTTTTCCCAGAGAAGCCAGAAATCCAGCTTTATAGGTGAAACCTGACTTTCAGATGTTGGCAACTAATTTTAAAAGTGGTAAAAACATCGTAGGGGGTCAAATGAAATCCTTTTGCCGTCTGGACCCAGCCTGTGGCTGCCAGCTTGCAAGCTCTGCAATGAGGAAATGGATGCGAAAGTGCTTTGAAAACTTAAAAACGTGTTCTAGACACAGACAGCCTCATTTTTGGGGTTAATATTTTTCCACAGCCCCCCCCGCCGCCGCCCCCCCCGCCTTTGCTGTGTCTAGTTTTTTGAAAACTGGTGTTCCTGGCCTGATGGAGATGAAAAGTCGGAATTAAATAGAGACTTCAGTGAACTTGAACGCTTCATTCCTTTGGCAGGCTGGATAAATGAGAAGCCTAGGTGTACTGGACGGGCTAAGCCTCAGAATTCCTGCCACACCCACGGGCCCCTTCTAAGGAGTTTCCACCCGCAGACCCCAGCGGAGGGAAGGAGCAGTTTCTTATGAATAGGTGGCTATGTTAGATACCACGTGGCCCTGCTCCCCACCCCTCCGCCCCTGGCAATAGCCGATTGAGCCAGGAGAGGGCATCTGATCCAAGAGTAGTCACTCTATAGGCTGGCACGTTGCCTAGGAGGGAACCTGGGATGAGAACTTTGCCCAACAAGCACAGTGGTGACTAAATTTGGACCAATGAGAGTCTCTCACTTGGGGAGTTTGAATACCAGACCTAGAAAGAGTGAGCAGTTGGCAACAGGGGCAGAAGCTGAACACAGAGAAGGTAGGCAGCTAGGGCCCATGAATAAGCAGGACCAGAGAGATTACAGAGCTTCGACTAGGTGCCAGACACTTTACACATGTTTTTTCTTTAAAACGTTCAAAGGGGAGTTTCCGTTGTGGCTCAGCGGTAATGAACCTGGCTAGTATCTATGAGGACATGGGTTCAATCCCTGGCCTTGCTCAGTCGGTTAAGGATCTGGCATTGCCGTGAGCTGTGGTGTAGGTCGCAGACGTGGCTCGGATTTGGCGTGGCAGTGGCTGTGGCTGTGGCATGAGCTGGCAGCAGCAGCTGTAGCTCCGATTCGACCCCTAGCCTGGGAACTTCCATATGTGGCCCTAAAAAGAAAAAATAAATAAATAAATAAATAAAATGTTCAAAGGGCCTGTGAGGCAGGTGCTGTTATTATCCCTGTTTTACAGACAAGGAAACTGAGGCCAGGTAGCTGCAAGTGCTGGAGCCCAGGTTTGTTTGATGTTAAAATCATGGTACAAGCCCCTAAGCCAGTGGCTCTTGAACTCTAGTGGGTTTCAGAATCTCTTAGGTCAAAATGCAGATTCTTCAGCCTCACCTCAGGCTTGTTGAATATGACCTTTTGAACATGGAGCCCCCATTCCTGTATCTGCATCTGCATTTTAACAGCCCTCCCGGGATGGGTGGGGGAGTGGAGTGGGTGGGGCTGATGCAGAGGGCGTCCCAATCACACTTAGAGAAATGTCGTTTGAAAGAGTAACACAGGTAACCGCAGGTACTGTAACCTGCATTGTCTCCGCCTTCAGAAACAAAGTCAACTCAACAGATGCGGTCAAAGTCCAATTCTAACTCTTTTGCAAATGGGGCCAGTTCCACAAATAAGTGGACAGCAGTTTGTCCTCTTTGGAGGGAGGGGTGCTGTACCCTCATCATGCAGAAGTTCCTGGGGCAGGGAATCAAACCTGCACCACAGCAGAGACCAGATCCACAGCAGTGACAATGCCAGATCCCTAACTACTAGGCCACCAGGGAACTCCTGTCCTCTTTTCTGATCCAGGAAGCATCCACTGACACCAGTTACCTGAGGGAAGATTGACAGGACTGAGACAAATGCTCAGCACTTTATAGGGAAGAGCTTATCAACTCATAAGTGTGTAAAGCTCATGGCTGGCCTATGTGCACTAAGCATTTTCCATGAAGAGCATACATTGCAGGAACTTGGTGAATTGGCAACAAAAAACAGGAGAAAAAAGAAAGACCAAATGCAGAGATTGTAAACCAGGGGATTTAATTTTTCCTTTTTAGTCTTTGTAGGGCCACACCCACAGCATATGGAGTTTCCCAGGCTAGGGGTTGAATCGGAGCTATAGCTGCCTGCCTACGCCACAGCCACACCGACGCAGGATCTAAGCCGTGTCTGTGACCCACACGGCAGCTCACGGCAATGCCGGATCCTTAACCCACTGAATGAGGCCAGGGATCAAACCCACATCCTCATGGATGCTAGTTGGGTTTGTTAGCACTGAGCCACGATGGGAACTCCTAAACCAGGGGCTTTAAAAATGTCAACCTGCTTCATAGGCTGAACCTAGAGGTTCTTCTCAGCCCTAGCCTAACTGTGTAAAAATTCCATCTGTGCTCTTATTTGCACCACTGATAAAAAGTCGAACAGGACAGGATCAAGGCTAGCAGCCGCCCTCTAGATTGGTACAGAACCCCAGTCTGGCAATGGTATTGAGCCAATTGTGAATTCATCTGCCTTTAGGAACTTTCTCTGGGGAGACAACTCAAAGTCTGAAGGCTGCTTGGAGCATCTCAAGTCAGAAACTGGTTTGTGATCCAAATGCTTTACGGCATCAGGCACCTATTCCTACAGGATGGCCGTGTGGTCCAAGGGATGGCATAGGTCAAGCGCGCTGGCCAAGTCCCGCCTCAGCAGGGCTTGAATTTGCACTTGGCAAGTTTTATTTCTGTCACGCTCCTTTCTGGGGAAACTGTCTTTATCTATGTTATTGTCCTCACTTAGGCTAAGGTCAAACTCTGTTCTTCCCTCTTCTGTCCAGAAAGACTTCCTGTGTGGCAGGTATCTGATCTTATCTGTGTCGATATTTTAACTCGGAGTGATTCCCCAAAGAAGGTTCTTGAATAAGTGCCCATCCTCCAGGAAAATTGCAGCAGTCCACGGGTGCGTTGAGAGAGCCTGAAGACTCCGTAGCCAGTGTTTTGTAAAGCGGAATCTATTTCATTTAAAGAACTGTCCTTTATTCTGAGATTGTTTCCTTCTCTTGTGATGTTTGAAGAAAACCCTTTTTAGGAAGTGATAATTTGGGGTTGCTTTATCTTGTTTCTTAATGCCTTTACTTGGAAAAATAAAAATCTGGCAAGTGCCACTGTCAGTCCCCCAGGTTTTGGGTTTGCAATAGCTGCCAGTCTTGGGAACCCGGTTTAATTTGTGTGCAGTTCTGCTAGAACCTCTAGGTACCTTCTATCACCACTTACGTCCTAAGTGCTTATAAATTACCTGCTTCATAATCTGCGGCAGAATCTCTCCGAGGATTGATATCGAGCTTACAGCTCTGGAGTTTACAGTATACTGGTCTGTAGTTTCCTTATTTAAGAAAATTGGGACGCTGCCCGTTTGCAGTTCTTTGATATCCCTCCTGTTCTCTCCGATTCCACAGATCCTTCAGGACAGCACCTAACGCAAGGCAGTTCTGTTTGCTCTTCTTATAATGTTCTTTTCCCTATAGAGTTGGACATGCATATACATGTTGTTTGGGGAATTTGCAGCACATCCAATGAAAGTGTATTCCCAACTAACAGTCAAATCCTTCTCTTTGGAGCTACCCAGAACACACCTACCCTCTCTTCCATATGACAGCCCTTCAGAGGTTTGAAGACAGTGTGTGACTCTCCCGTGAGTTAAGAGCACCAGCTGAGTCAGAGAGACCCGAGTGGCAAGCCCAGCGTCACTCCTGCTCAGCTGTGGGAGCCAAGGTAAGTTACTTGCTTTTATCCTCTCTCTACTTCAGGTCTTTAGCTGATTTAGAAAACGAGGGTTAAAAGCCCTACTTCATGGGTTTATTGTGCACTAAGAGATGTGATGTACAGAAAGAGCTTAACCCAGTGCCTGGCAGGGTGAGGACTCGGTAAATGCTAGCTATCTCCCTCCTCGGTTTATAAAGAGCCAGGTGGGCATTTGAAGCATCAGGGCTGTTGAAGGGGGAGGGGGCGGTGAGCCAGAGGGTGAGGAAGGCTCCTCCCTCCCTCATTGATTAGGGGAGGTAGGGGACCCTCGAGTAGATCAGGTTTGTCTTTATCTTGAGGTTGTGGCTTTTCTGTGATCTGGGTGCCTGTTTGCTGGGGCTGGGGGAGAGGGTATCGTGCAGAATCTAGGGAAAGGTTGATTTTTCAAGAGCTGGAAAGCTATTTGTTGACATATTGAACTGTCTCTTGTTTATTCTTATTTCCCCGAGCAGCTAGCCATGCAATCCCCCAAACTCAATTACCTTTTGTGAGGCGGCAGGAGCATGACACCTCCTAGCCGTATTGATCAGTGCAGACTGGGCGGGACGTGAGAGATCTGAGATGCTAAGCGGCAGTTTCTGGGCTTTTCCTTCCTTAGAAGGCCTCCCGTCTCTGTGTTCGTAGAGACACTGGCACAAATAAAACGGAAGTGTGTGTGTGACCCGAATGGGCTGAGCAGGCAAGAAGTCTCTCTCGGTATTCTCCTTAGAAGTCGGCTGATGACAAGTGGTCACAATGGACCAGAGCTTGGACTCCTGGAGTGACCAGTGTCAGAATGGTTTTCTAAGTGCAGCTCTTTGCACACACTGGGTTTTGCAAGCAATTGCATGATAGGAACTCTGAATGCCATTGCAGCTAGAAAAAGTTTGGAAGGAGACACACCCAACTGTGAACAGACAGAGGAATGGGACTTGAGGGGATGGGGGGTGGGGTAGGTGCAAGACTGGCTTTATCTGTATGTAGGACTTCAAGTTTTATCCTGAGAATATATTCCTAGATTACTTGTGTAATTGTTAGGCATAAATAAAACTAGAAAGACAGATGTTATTATTTTTAAAATAATAATAAATAAAAGCAAGCCATTAGAGACAAGGTTCAGAGGTCACTGCTGACCAAGGATCTGAGTGGTGCAAGGATTAAGCCTGTTGGGGGAGAAAGCTTGCTTGGGTGGGAGATGTTGAGGTTCCTTAGAGAGAGGAGGGGAGGGGGGCTAGAGATAGAACCCTAAAGGGGTTTATTTAAAAAGTGATTTTCTCTTCTAATACAAGCCATGTGGATCCATTATGGACAAGTGAGAAAATATAGCTAAGAAAAAAAAAAAAATCCCCTTTAGGGGGGTCCCATTGTGGCACAGTAGGTTAAGAACCTGACTAGTATCCATGAGGATGCAGGTTCGATCCTTGGACTTACTCAGTGGGTTAAGGATCTGGCGTTGCCACAGGCTGTGGTGTAGGTCACAGATGTGGCTCTGATCTGGCATTGCTATAGCCGTGGTGTGGGCTGGCAGCTGTAGCTCTGATTCAGCTCCTAGCTTGGGAATGTCCACGTGCCACAGGTGCAGCACTAAAAAGAAAAAAAAAAAGAAAAAGAAAACAAAGGAAGAGAGAAAGAAATCCCCTTTAATCCTATTGCTTGGTATGGTTACTGTTAATATTTTGGTATATATCTTTTCAAACTATTTTTTCAAAAAGGCACATTTATTATATAAAAATCAGGTAATCATTTTCACTGGCCACTAAAGATGCACCATGATTTGTTTAATTATTAAATAAATTGGGTCCTGGAGTTCCCATTGTGGCTCAGTGGTAACAAACCCGACTAGTATCCATGAGGATGCAGGTTCGATCCCTGGCCCCGCTCGGTGGGTTAAGGATCCAGCGTTGCTGTGAGCTGTGGTGTAGGTTGCAGACGAGTCTTGGATCCTGCATTGCTGTGGCTGTGATGTAGGCCGGCAGCTGCAGCTCTGATTCCACCCCTAGCCTGGGAACTTCCATATGCTGTGGGTATGGCCCTAAGAAGACCAAAAAGAAAAAAAAAAAAAGAATTGGGTCCTAACATTGGCAAGTTTTTATAGGTATAAACATATAAACAACCGTGCTTTCTTGCTGTGTGACCTTGGGAAAGCTAGCTAACCTCTCTGTGCCTTTTGTGCCTCGTCTGGAAGTAAGAGTGACTAATCATACCTACCTCATAGGCTTGCTGTGAATAACAAAGGAGATCTTGGACATAAAGTGCTTAGCACAGGGCCTGGAATAGTAAGGGTTAGGGTTAGCTTTTATTCTTAGGTCTAATAATAATAAGAGTTACAGAGATCCCTGGTGGCCTAGCGGATCCGACTTGGCCTTGTCGCTTCTGTGGCTTGGGTTATAGCTGTGGCTAGGGTTCCACTCCTGTCCTGGGAACTTCTGCATGCTGTGGACATGTCAGTTCGCCTTGCCAAGGCTCAATTTTCTTATCTGTAAACTGAGGGATAAAAAAACCCAGCTCACAGGATAGCTATTAGGGACAAATGAGAGGATGTTTAGAAAGCCCTCAGTGCAGTTTTTGGCATGTGGGAAAAGTTCAAAGTCAGTTGGTATTATTATTATTATTACTACCCTTGTATTATTATCATTATGATGATTCAGCCATTAGTAGGAGTGGGAAGAGGAGGGCGGCACTTGGAGTGTTTCTAACCACTTGTCTGTTTACGAAGAGAGGAAATGATTCTGGAGTCAGACTGACCTGGGCTCAAATATGGGCTTTGCCACGTACTAGCTCTGTGACCTTGCTCACAGCTTCTCCAAGCCCCTCTTCCCATCTGTAAAATGGGAATGGTGTCAGTCCCTGCCTTGCAGGTGTTGTCATGAGGCCTGACGGATATACGGCAAGTCCAGTGCTTAGCTCGAGTGGCCAGGTATTGTTGGTTGCTAATTATTGTTGGTTGTTCGGGGCGTGGGGAGGTTTATAATGACCTCAGCGCCTCCTCCCAACCCCCAGAGTCCGAGTCCCTGTACCTGGGCTACTTGAACTTGAACTTTGCCCTATCTGGGGCTCAGGGACTAATTGTGCCCCTAGTCTGGGGGTTTAGGGGCTCCCGAATCAGAAGGTTAGAGGACTCTAGCAAAACTTCCTGCTGGTCCTCCTCTGACCTTGTGCCCCAGTTCTAGAAAGCAGACTGAAGCCCTGCTTCCCTGAGCAAGCCCTCCTCAGCCGGTAGGCTTAAGATGGGCATGCTTTTCTTGCTGGCGGTCTGGGTGCCCTGGAGGCTCACTGTTGAATTCAAGTCCTGTGCCAGGGTCACTGGTTGCCAGATTTCCCTCCGTGTCTTTGACACTGGGGCAAACTGGTTTTTTAATGGTCACCATCGCTGGGCTCTCTGCAGACCTCATGGCCTGCCCGTCTCTCCAAAGCCCGGCTTCCCTGCAACCTGAACCTCTTTGAACTCTTCTGCCCCTGCTCACTCAGCCTCCAGCCCAGGTGGTTCCCTTCCCTCTAACCCCCACCTGCTCTTCCGCTGCGGTGCACCAGTGGCGATACCTGGCTCCTAGGATGCCGGTGTCTGCTCAGCTGCAGAGGGAATGTCTCATTTCCTGAGCCAGGACCCTTTCCATCTCATCTCTTTAATTGTGGGACTCTCCTCTGTTCTTTGGGACGGCCAGAGGCGGGCAGAGTGGCCTTGGTGCAGCTCTTGGGGGCGAGGGGAAGAAGGGTGGAGTTGCATAGGCCAAGTGCTAAAGCAGAGCTTCTGGAGGGCTGTCAAGTGAAAGGCGGCCAGAGGCAAATGTCAGAGCCTATATAGAGGCAGGAATCTGGGACCAGAGAGACAGAGCAAGCACTAGCAAGTCAGGAGCAGTGGGGCGGGTGGGCGGGCGGGCAGGCTGGCTGGCTGGCTGGCGGGCAGGAGGGGGGCGTGGCAGGGGATAGCTAAGGGAGATTGCAGAGAACAGCTGCTGGTATTGGGTCTTACTTTAATGAACTGCTGGGCATGGGGCATAAGTAAATTGGCCAGACCAAAAGCACTAGGGGCGCAAAGGACACACTCCCTCCCTTCTCCCTAACTGGCAAGGTAAGATCGTTCCGGGGTTTGTGCGGTGGGAAACTGTGGCGTGTTCAGGGGTTTTTCTGAAGATGGGGGATGGTCATTTAGGACAGCCCTTTTGACTCATCTTTCCCATTGCACCAATTATTAGAGTAACCAAGGTGCTGGTGGGAAAGCGGTATTTCTTTTACTATACCCCGTTTCGGGGCTGTCCAGGCTAGAGATGGGTGGCGGGGGGGTTTCTCGTTAATGTGACTGAGTAAGAGGGAGAGAGAGGGAGGCCAGGTGGATCATTAGAACACACTGGAGAAGAGTAGGGGGCTCTGGAGTTGCGAGGACCTGGGAATCCGTGTGACTGCAGGCAAATTATTAAGCCTCCCTGGACCTTAGATTTCCTCTTTGTAAGATGAAGATAGCGCACAACCACTTAGTGTTGCTGTGGGGACCAAATGAGATGATGCATGTAAAGTGCCCAGCGGAGCGCTTGCCAGTCAGCGCATGCTCAAGAGGTGTCGACTGTTGGCATTTCTGTTGCTGGTATGGTCATTATTATTACGGAGGCACACCGCGCAAGATTGATGAATTTTGTGACATTGTCCCAACTGAGCAAGTGTTCCATTTTGGGCATGGGCAGGCTGTGGGGATGTGTCAGCATTGTGTAATGTGTGTGTGTTGGTTTCCAAGCTATGTGCCAGGAAGCCCCTTTGGGGGCTGCTTATGGGAGTGAGCTGGAGGGGTGGGGCTCTGGGCTTACCCACCCACGTGTCATCAGAGAAACTCGAAATTTGTGCTTGCTGTAGACTGGGCTTCAAGTGAGCCATGATCTAGGATGTCAGAGACGTAACCGAATGTAGCCTTAGGGATGCCAAAGGCTAAGGAACCCTGAGGAGGGGTGATGGTCAAAGACATACAGTTTTTATTGTCGCAGTGACCTTATTCTGGCCCCAACCCCAGCTAATCTGAAAAAGCTGGTAAAATGGGAATAATACTACTGTCTGTTATTGTAAGATTCAAATGCGTAAGGCTTGCACATCTCTGTACCTTATAGACAGTTTAACGTTGTATACGGTTGCCTAAAGTGTCATGCCTGGAACACACTCGGTGAGCAGCAAGTGGTAGTAACAGTGGTGGTTCTTTTTTTTAATCAATAACAAAACTGCTAATGAACGAGATTTTCAGTTCATGAACTCTGTTGTCAGTCATTAATCAGTTAAATGTCTTATTTTGCCTGAGGAAGACATTCAGGGCCATCAGAGCAGGAAAATAGGGACTAAACCCAGGCAGGACTCAGTGAGTCCTAGGAACCAATGATTATCCTGGGGCAAAGGGCGTTCTCATCCAGGCCCGCCGGGTACCCGGCTGGCTTGCCAGTGCTGTGATGGGAGAGAGCATTGCTTGGGAACCTGCACTTCTCCCAGTTTTCCAGAAGGTGGTGGTGCTGCTTCATTTGAATGAGGACTGCCCGGGCTCTTGGCCGCTCAGGTTGCCGGCGTTTATAGCTTTCATAAGCTAGGAGGCTGTGCTGTGTGACGGAGCAGGTTGGTTTGAAAAGCATAGGGGTGGAAAGGATATTTGCTCCAGCTTAAATTTGTTTATTGTTGCATAGCTTCTTCCACCTGCTAGGCCCATCTCCAATGCCATATATAGCTGGCGACACGTTAAAAAAGGTCTCCATCATGAATCATTGTCTGTTCCCCAGTCTTCTGGATACTGGCTTTTGACTGCTAAACTTGTTTCCTGTTTGCAGATTTTCTTACGGCTTGGGCTTCAGCAGGAGCCCTGATATAATTCCTTTGGAGGCTCCCTGCACATGATCCTCTGACCATGGCAGATATGTCAATACCCTTACATTCACTGCGATTCAACAATACGCTGAGGGAGGAAAATGACCCCCAAGACAGGGAGACGGCCTTCTCTGGACCACCAGGAGAGACCAGAGCAGAGGTCCAAATTCTGCATTCTTGCTTACAGCCTATGGCCTCCACGTCAGCGTCAGACCCTGGAGGGATGTCCACACAGCTGATGACATCCCCAGCCTTTGACACCACGGTCGCGCCTCTAATGGGAGCAACAAGCTCTGGAGCCCTGTCCTCACCGCTAATGCCAGCCTCAGACTCTGGGGCACTGTCCCCATTGCTTATGGCGGCTTCAGATTCGGAGGCGCTCTCCCCATTGCTGATGTCAGCTTCCGACCCCGGGGCACTGTCCCCATTGCTAATGCCAACGTCAGATTCTGGAACATTGTCCCCATTGCTGTCCACTTCAGACTACGGACTAATGTCCCCAGGGCTGATGACGATTCCTGACTTTGGAGCAATGTCCGCAGCACTAATGGCAACAGCAGACTCTGCAGAGATATCACCGTTGGCAACGCCAGCTCCATCCTCCGAAGCGATGTCCGCATCATTGATGCTAGCCCCGGATCCTGGAGAGATGTCCCCACTCCTGATGCCAGATGGAAACCCTGGAGTTGTGTCCACACAGCCAGTGCCAGCTCCTGGCTCTGAAGGAATGTCGCCATTGCAAATTACCGATGAAGACACCGAAGCAATGTCCAAAGTGCTAATGACTGCCCTGGCCTCTGGAGAGATATCTTCGCTGCTCATGTCAGGCACAGACTCTGAGGCGATCTCCTCACTGATAATGTCGGCACTAACTTCTGGAGCACCATCCACCCAGCCACCGAGCACCCAAGACTCTGGGGAAATGTCCACCCAGCTAATGTCTGGCCCAGACTCCGGGCTGGTGTCTTCACCACTAATGTCAGCCCCAGGCTCTGGAGCAGTGTCCTCACCGCTCCTGTCTGTCCCTGATGCTGGAGAAATGTCCACATTGCCAAAGCCAGCCCCAGATGCTGAAGCAGTGTCCCCACTGCTAATGATGGCTCTAACCTCTGGAGGGATGCCCACCCAGCTGATGTCACCACAAGGCTCTGGAGTGACATCCTCACGATTGACACAAAGTCTAGACTCTCAGATTGTGTCTACTCCACCCATGAGAGCAACAGCCTCCGGCGGGATGTCCACCCCGCCAGTGAGAGCCTCAGACCCTGGAGCAAGGTCAATGCCACGAATGAGAACCCCAGCCTCTGGAAATGCATCTGCGATTCTCAAGACAGTCCCGGATTCTGCAGCATCGTCTACCCCACTGATGACAGACGCAACCGCTGAAGTGATGCCCTCAGAGCAAATGTCAACTGCAGCCTCTGGAGCGATGGCCACACAGTTAACAACGGCTAGAACTTCCGGAGCCACACCCACCGGCTTTATGAAAGCCCCAGCCAACGGGGCAATGTCCACACTGCGAATGAGAGCCCCAGCCTCTGGAACAACGTCCACACCTCTAAGGAAAGCCCCAGCGTCTGGAGCAATGGCCACACCATCAAGTGGGGCCCCAGTCTCTGAAACGATGTCTATGCTACAAATGACAGGCCCGGCCTCTGGGTCCATGTCCACACCGCAAATGAAAGCGCCTGCCTCTGGAGCAATGTCCACGGCACAGAGGAGAGCTACAGCCTCGGGAGGGACAGCAGTACCACACATGAGAGCCTCCGCCTCTGGAGCCATGGCCACTCCACCAATGATAGCCAAAGCCTCGGGATCCATGTCCCCACTGTTAATGAGAGACACAGCCTCGGGAGTGATGTCCATGCCACAGATGAAAGCAATGGCCTCGGGAGCATTGTCCAAGCCACTAACAACATCCAAAGCCTCAGAAGCAATGTTCATGCAGCAAATGACAACCGCAGCTTCTGGAGAGATATCCACAATGCTAATGAGAGACACAACTTCTGGAGCCATGGCCCTGCCGCAGATGACAGACACTGCCTCTGCAGGGATGTCCACACTGCTAATGAGAGCCCCCGCCTCTGGAGACATGTCCACACCACAAATGACAGCCGCAGCCTCTGGAACTATGTCTGTGCCTCTCATGAGAGCCCCAGGCCCTGGAGCGATGCCTGCGGCCCTAATGAGATCCACTGCCTCTGGAAAGATACCCAGTCAGCCGATGAGCACCCAAGACTCGGAGGGGGTGTGCATGTCCCTCAGGCGATCCATGACCTCTGGGGGGATGTCCCCGCTGAACATACGAGCCCCGGCCTCCGAAATGATGTCCACACCAAAAATGAGAGCCCCGGTCTTTGGGGCAGTGTCTACACCGCTGCTGAGGGCCTCAGATCCCAGAGAGATGTCTACACTGATCACGAGAGCGCCATCCTCTGGAGAGATGGCCCCAGCACTCACGAGAGCCCCGGCCTCTGGAGAGATGGCCACCCCTCTGAGGGCCCCAACTTATGGAGCAGTGTCGACTCTGCACAGAACAGCCGCCCCCTCTGGAATGATGTCCCCGCCGCAAATGAGGGCTCCAGTCTCTGGAGCAATGTCCGCCTCGCTAATGAGATCCACAGCCTCTGGAGTGATGTCCGTGCCTCAGATGACAGCCGTGGCCTCTGGAGGGGCGTCCACGCCACTGATGAGAGCCCCCGCCTCGGGAGCAACATCCGCATTGCAAGTGATGCCCGCAGCTGCTGGAGAGATGTGCATGCTCTCGATGCAAGCCCCTGCCTCGGGAGGGATGTCCCCGCCGTTATCAAGGGCTCCAGTCGCTGGGATTATGTCTTCACCACGAAGGAGACCTTCAGCCTCTGAAGCTGTGTCTGCAGAGTTAATGAGAGCTCCAGCCCCTGGGAAGATGTCCGCCCCACAAACGACAGCCATGGCCTCTGGAGGGATGTCCAAGCCCTTCATGAGGGCCTCAGTCTCTGGACCAGCGCCCATGCCATTGATGTCAGCCCCGGCTTCTGCAGAGATGTCTGTGGCGCTCATGGAAAGCATGGCCCCTGGGGCAACGTCCGCACTGCAAACAAGAGTGGTGAGTTCTGGATCTATGTCCTTGCCACAAATGACATACGCAACCTCCGGGGGGCTGCCTGCACCGCCAGTGAGAGCCTCAGCTTCCGTAGCAACGTCCACACCCCTTCTGAGAGCCTCGGCTTCTAGTAGGATGTCCTTGCCGCTTCTGAGAGCCACAGCCCCTGGAGGGATGTCCACGCCACAAACGGCAGCCACGGCCTCTAGAGGGCTGTCCAGGCCGCTGCTAATGAGGGCCCCGGTGCCGGGAGCCACGTCCACACCGCAAATGGCAGCCACAGCCTCTGGCATGATGTCCACTCAGGAACTTAAAGCCACAGACTCCGGGGAAGCATCTGCCTCTCATGTCAACGTCACGGCCCCTGGACCAAAGTCCACACCGCGTGGCACTGCCACAGCCCCCGAAACAATGAAGCAACCACCAAAGGAAGTGCCATCTTTTGGCATGCTGACCCCTGCGCTCTGTTACCTCTTGGAAGAACAGGAGGCAGCCCGGGGTTCGTGCTCTGTGGAGGAGGAGATGGAGATTGACGAGGAGAAGCAAATGAAGGGATTTTTGAATGATTCCGAGAGAATGGCCTTTCTGGTGTCTCTTCATCTGGGGGCAGCTGAGAGGTGGTCCATTTTGCAGATGGAGGTAGGAAACCCGCTCTCCGATGAAAATAAATCTTTCCTGAGAAGATCACAGGGCTTGTATGACTCCCTAGCTGACATAGACATCCTCAGTGCCGTTCTCTGCCATCCCAAGCAGGGCCAGAAGTCAGTCAGGCAGTATGCCACTGACTTCCTGCTGCTGGCCCGACATTTGTCTTGGTCTGATGCCATCCTGCGGACCAGGTTTCTGGAAGGACTCTCAGAAGCTGTTGCCACCAAAATGGGCCGGATCTTCCTGAAGGTGGCTGGCAGCCTAAAGGAGCTGATAGACAGGTCTCTCTATACTGAGTGCCAGCTGGCCGGAGAGAAGGATTCCCCGGGCAGCTCCAGCCAGGTTCTGCCATCAGCCTGTAAGCGGAATAACGAGGAGGCCATGGAGAATGAGCTGAACTCTCAGCAGCAGACTGAGGAGGTAATGCTGGGGAAATACACTCAAGGGGTTTTGAATAGAAAAAAATCAAGAGGCGGAGTTCCCATTGTGGCTCAGCAGGTGAAAAACGCGACTAGTATCCATGAGGATGTGGGTTCGATCCTTGGCCTCCCTCAGTGGGTTAAGGATCGGGTGTTGCCGTGGCTGTAGGCGGGCAGCTGTGGCTCTGATTCGACCCCTAGCCTGGGAACTTTTGTATACCGCAGGTGCAGCTCTAAAAAGAAGTAAAAAATTAAAAATCATGCATTCATTCATTCATTAAAAAAAAAAAAAAGAAAAATCAGGAGGTAATGATGGCTCCTTGGAGTAGACTGAGGAAGAGGCTAGGGGGAGGCACTGAGCTCCTAGACCATAACGCCTAACCTGGCGTTTCCAAAGCAGGCCTGGCTCTGCACTTCTTTGGGGGTGTATCCACCACTCTGAGGAACAATGTCCTACCCAAGTTCCTGAGGTCCTGGGGTGGTTAAAGGTCTAAGTCTTCTGATTCTGAGAGGGCACTGGCAGGGCTCAGTCCCAACTCTCCACTCATTCCAAGTCCAATTCTAAAAGAGGGCTCAAGTTTGGGGGGCCGGGTCCCACCTACAGCCACATGTGTCATAGACCTAGGTCACTAGGGATGTGGCCAGTCTAGTCCTTGGGCACACTTTGTACAGATAGGGTACGTGAGGCAAGTTCCTCGATCTGCTCCGTTACTGAAATTATCCAGACAGAGCCCCACTTGTCATAGTTAGCATGGCTCTCACCTCTGCTGTTTTTGTCTTTTCTCACTCCCAGCACCAGCATGTTCCCAAACGCTGTTACTACCTGAAAGAGCATGGAGACCCCCAAGAGGGTCTGCACGACCACCTTCGACAGAGCATAGGCCATCAGAAGGCCAAAACTAACAAGTAACACCCCCTGGACTCTTCTCCTGTGATATCGAACGTGGCTGCTAACTTGACGACTGGTTCTTGGACCCATTCCATTCAATTCCATCATTACACCTTGTGGCCTTCCCCCTTCAGCACTGCCTCCAGGCACATCCCACCCTGTCTCCCACTTGGCTGACTTGACCTTCTCTTTCACCCCACATGCCTTTGACCTGCCCCAACAATCAGAGCGTGGACTTCGAGAGTGTTTGGTGTATGAGGTTCTGAGCTCCCATTACCACCGAGACCCGTACTGGTTGCTGGTCCAGGGAGAAGTCTAGGCAGGAGAAACTGTGTCCTACCTCAAAAACACCTTAGAGTGTCTTGCCACATGTCATCAGGCAAACCTGAGGAAGCCCTGGTCCCATTCATCTGGCAGGGGAGCCTCCAAGGAGAGTGATGCCCACTCCTATACCATCCTTTGCATCCAGTAGACTTGTCTCTATATGCCCCAACTCATAGTGCCTAAAATGGGTCTCCAGTGCCCTTGCCCTGTTTATAGTCTCCATCCTGAATCATTTGTTCGGACCCATAGTAATAATCGTAGTAATGGCTAACATGTATTGATTATGTACTGTGTGACAGGTCCGGGGCTAAACTCTTGACAAGCATCATCTCACGACATTCTTACCATAACCCCGCTTGTTCTTGTGTTGTCAACTTCTGACGTCTTGAGCTATTGTTTGTGGCCCTTGTGTTGTCCCTCAGTGTCAAATCTCTAGCGCTGACCTCCGGGTGACCTCCTCCATTGTTAATTGCCCTCACGCCCCTCCGCTATTGTGCTTTGTGGCCAGCACTCTTGATAAAGATCTTGGTCTTTAAACAGGCATAGTTAGAACCTAATGTGATCAGTGTTTGCCTTCAGGTGGTGGGATTATGGGTGTTTTAATTTTCTTCTTTCTACTTCTCTGGACTTTCCAGATTCTCGACGGTAAGCATGTATTACATTTGTAATCGTAAAAGTAAATAAAGTTCATTTAAGAAAAAAAAAGAATGAACTGTGGCCAACGGAACTTGATTTCAATCTGAGTCCTTTGGTCAATCAATAGTTATTATCGAACATGTGCCAGCCATGGTTTGGGGGACAGACCGATGAGAACCTTGATCAAATGAAGAACTTCATTCCAAAGGAAGGGAAGACAACAAGCAAGAAAACACATAAGTAAGATAGGTTGAAATTGTGATGAAGGCTATAAAGACAAGAAATAAGGATAATGGAGGGATTTGATATTAACAGAGCCTACTTATTTATGCAATAATAGTCCATGTAATAGGGTTACCCAAAGATCTTTTAAAAACAGTAGGCGTGACATGATTAGAAACATGTTTTAGAAAGCTAACTTGGCAACAATTTGGAAGCAGGATGGGGAAAGGGGTCAGAGAGCCGTTACGAGTCCCCTACTGCAATAGCACAGGTGACTGTGTCCCAGATAACTCAATCTAGGGCCGTGCGGTTGGAAAGAGAGGGACAGAGACTAAACCCTGAAGCCTCAAGTCCACTGTTCCATTACCCTAAACCCTGGGTCTGATTCCAGGAAGTGGAAAATGATTCTCAGAAAAAGCAAAGATTGGCAGACAAATTGGCAGCCCCTCGAGGATCTAGATGAGAATCTGGTTCTGCGGGCTGTCACCAATGCTGTTTCCTTGGGGGAAAAAGAGGGTGCGATTCCTTGGGAAACCCCAACTCTAGGCAGCAGGCCTCTGAGGACTCCGCTTTTCCATCTTCTTTGGCCCTGTTGGCTCACACCTGGCCCAGTCGAGGCCCCAGTAGACTTTGGGGCTCCATGGTCAGCCAGAGTTGCTCTTAGCTCAGGAAAGTGCCATGGACTTCACTCGCTACTGAAAAAGAAATTGATGGTGAAAAAGAAATGGATGGTACAGTATCACAAGTCGTGTCTGGAAAACATACATGGAAGGAAAATGTCTTAAAAATGCAACTGTTTCTTTTCTTTTCTTTTTTCTTTTTCTTTTTCTTTTTTTTTTTTTTTTTGCCCTTTAGGTTCGCCCCTGTGGCATGTGAAAGTTCCCAGGCAAGGGGTCAAATCAGAGCTGCAGCTGCTGGCCTACACAGCAATATGGAATCCAAGCTGCACCTGCCACCTGTGACCTACACCACAGCTCACGACAATCCTGCATCCTGACCCACTGAGCGAGGCCAGGGATCGAACCCACATCCCCTCATGGATACTAGTTGGGTTGGTACCCCACTGAGCCATGACAGGAACTCCAGAAACTCACTTGCTGAGAGCCATGATAATGGCGAACAATCACAAGTCTTTATTTTTCTCCTCAGCCATTCTTCTTCCCTTTGCTTTCCCCTCTCCCCTCCTTTAAGCGATCATCACTAAAGATAAATGGAATAAATGAAGCCAGGGGAATAAATAAGCAGAACCCAATGAATACATGAAGCCCCGCAGAACCCCATCCCCACCCCTCTACCCACCCCAACGCTTATAATTAGAAATGTTTTAAGAGCCACTCAGCATCTACATGGAGCTGGGCCATCAAATGCCCAAGTACTTGAAACGATTTTGTCTGCTGTAAAATAGCGTTTCAAGTTTCTCCAGGCCTCACTGGCCCATGAGTGAAAATAAGGTCCTATAAGTAGTAAAAACTCAGGTGTCACTGACCCCTGTCCCCACCTGTGTGTTACAGCGCCTCAATCCCTCAAAGCTCTCCTCCTCTTGTTTGTGGAAGGCCTGGCAGTTGCCCACATTCCGAGAGCCCTCTCCTGTTCTTCCACTCCTACCCTGCCTTGGGGAGGTCAGTCGCCCATGGTGCCAGGAGAGGGCAGCCCCTCCACGCCCGCCCAAGCTGCTGAGGGTCGCCTCTGGCTGTGGGAACTCGGAGGGCCCTGCTGGGCTGGAGCGTGAATTCTGCAAATCCACGAAGGGCCTAAAAGGTGCTGTTTTCCCTTCAGCTTTGGCTGAAGCCACAATGGGTTCACTGGAGGTGTAGGGGTGGGCGGCATTGGGGTGGTAATTCTCCTCCTCATACTGTGCCACACTTTGTCACCTGGGCCCTGAAACAATATGGCTTCTATCCTGTATCTCAATGAGCGCCCTGGGAGAAGAGAGGCTTCAGTTTCTTCCCGCAGCGACTTCTCCCCTGCTGCCCCTGCCCCCATTGCCCTGGCTCAGACGTTCAGACTCACTTCCTGTGCCTGGAGATCAAGAGCCATTGTTACGACAGCTTCATAGCAGCCCTGTGGCTGCAGTGCTTCAGCTCCAGCTGCAGGCCTGTGGCTGCAGTGCTTCAGCTCCAGCTGCAGGCCTGTGGCGGCAGCGCATCAGCTCCAGCTACAGGCCTGTGGCTGCAGTGCATCAGCTCCAGTAGCTCTTTGTACCCTTCGAGAAACCAAGCGAGCACACGGAGAGTTGGAGAACTCAGGTTTATTATGCCGGCAGGCTCAGAGGAGATTGCTCTCCAGAGTCTGAGCCCTGAAGAAGGGTCTCACAAGGCTTTTATGGGCTAGCTCTTTCGGGTCCATGCTTGGTGGAACAGACCGGAGTGAGAACAGGCCGGGATGTAATTGCAGAAGCAACTTTACAGAAGCAGATGCATTAGGGGTAGTTAGGGGCAGTTGGCTGGACTTTGTTTAGTCATGGCAGGGGTGTCTCCTTTCTACCTTTTTATCGAGACATTTTCTCCTTCACCATCAAGTCCTCTTTCTGGAACCAACCTTCAGCCTCTATTTCTGTATCTCTATCCCCCTAAGGCACAGTAAGTCCACAGATCTCTTCAAAACCCTTACCCTCCAGATGAACAGAGGCTAGGGACTCTCTCTAAACACCCAGTCCTGGGGCCCCAGTGGAGAGAAAATGGCACCCTGTCCTGGTCCTCTACCTTCTGCCATCCCTTCACCTACCACCTGGTCTCTTTCTGTGCCCCTCAGGGACCAAGAGTGTATCGAGCCTCCTCCTAAAGACCACTTCCCCCATGCAGGTGTAGGCTTGGGCTGCTATAGAATGACCAAAGCCTCAGCCAGTTCCCAGACTTTCTGAGTCTGACAATGGGCTTAGCTGTGATTCTACCACACTGGACTCGTTTGCTCAGGTCAGATATAGGAAGTCTTCCCCTCATTCCTCCCAAAGGCTTGTGACCTTGAGGCGCTCTGAACTCATTCTCCAACCAGAGTATTGCAGGTGACATGACTGCCCCCACCTCAGAGCCATAGAGAATTTTTTTTTTCTTGCAGACCATGTGTTTCCTTCCTTCTCACCTGGTCCGAAAGCTCTGCTCATCTTGAACAGATTGGGCGGCGGGGGGTGGGGGGGGAGGGAGAAGCAGCCTGCTCAGTCCTTTGGGATCTAATGAGGGATTTAGAGGAGAGCAGACACTCGTAAGAGGTTGAAATGACCATTGGAGGAAGAGACCTGACTCTGCGTGGTACCTCTGTCTCTCCCTCTCACAAGCTGGGTAGTTCTAGGCAGGCCATGTTATGTCTCAGGGTCTCAGTTTTCTCTTCTCCAAAATGAGGATAATCATTGCCATCCTGCTAACCTCACAGCATCGTGGGATAAAGGTTGGGAAAGTGCTTGGAAAAATCAAACGCAAGATGTGCAAATGTAAGATCTTGTTATTACCTGTAAACTTAAGCTCAGCCCTAAGGAGGTTGGGAAGTGGGTGGATGAGGCTTTTTGGGACACGAATCCAATCCAGTCTCTTCAAGGGTTCTATTTCAACTGTGGGGGAAGATCTAAAAGTAAATCCTAGAGTTTTGCTGTGGCTCAGCGGGTTAAGGATCCAGCGTTGTCACTGTAGCTGTTTGGGTCGCTGCTGTGGTGTGGGTTCCATCCCTGGCCTTGGGAACATCTACATGCCATGGGCATGGCCAAAAAAAGCTACAATCATGAAGATATATATGTTCTTAAAAATAGAAAGTTCGAGAACTGGCACAATTAATCTATGATGAGAGGAACTGGAAGTGTTTGACTATAGACAAGTGGACATTAAACGGAAGGGGAGACTAGGAAATTTTCTTGGCTGTTGAATATCCACAGGCATATACATTTTTTGAATTTAAAAAAATTTAAAATTAAAGTATAGTTGATTTACAATGTTCCTTCAATTTCTGCTGTACAGCAAAGTGACCCAGTTACACACACACACACACACACACACACACACACACACACATCCTTTTTTTCATACTATCTTCCATCACGTTCTATCATAAGAGATTGGACATAGTTCCCTGTGCTGTACAGCAGGACCTCATGGCTTACCCATTCTAAATGTAATAGTTAGCATCTACCAACCCCAAACTCCCAGTCCATCCCACATCCTTCCCCTCCCCGTTGGCAACGAGAAGTCTATTCCCCATATCTGTGAGTCTGTTTCTGTTCTGTAGATAGGTTCATTTGTGCCATATTTTAGATTCCACATGTAAGTGATATCATATGGTATTTGTCTTTCTCTTTCTGACTCACTTCGCTTAGTATGGTAATCTCTAGTTGCATCCATGTTGCTGCAAATGGCATTATCATTTATCAAAATTTATTAATGTGTTTAAGATCTGTGCATTTCAGGAGTACCGGATTGGTGGTGTCTTGGGAGCACTGGGACGTAGGTTCGATCTTGGCCCAGTGCAGTGGGTTAAGGATCTGGGGTTGCTGTGGCTTCAGCTTAGGCCACAACTAGGGCTTTGATCTGATCCCTGACCTGGGAACTTCATATGCTGCAGGGCGGCCAAAGAAAAAAAAAAAGATCTGTGTATTTCAGGGTTCCCACTGTGGTACAGCAGGTTAAGGATCTGGTGTTGTCTCTGCAGCAGCTTGGGTCCCTGCAGAGGTGTGGGGGCCCAGCACAGTGAATTAAAAGGATCCTACATTGCTGTGGCTGCAGCATAGGTTGCAGCTGCAGCTCAGACTGGATCCCACAGCTGGGAACTTCCATGTGCTGTGAATGTGGCCATAAAAAAAAAAAATCCTTGGATGAAGTTTGGCAAAAGCCACAAAGTTTAATACTAACATCTATGAAGCATCTATCAGGGATCCAAGCTCTGTACTAACTGCTTTATCTGGATTATTCTATGTAATCTTTGAAACAACCGCAAAAAGTGGGTATTCTCATTGATCCTATTTTATTTTATTCTTTTACCAAGAGTCTCTGGCAAGAGGTCAAATAACTGGCCCAAGTCTACAGAACTGAAAATGAGCAAACCTGGGATTTAAACACGTGCTATCTGACCCCAGAGTCCCCATATGTAACCACTTCACTATATGTGCACGGCTTCATTATTCAGAGCCAGATGGCCACTGTGAAGACGTAGCCTGTGAGCCTGAGCAAATTTGCCACTCACTAGCAGCCAACATTTGAAGCTCATAAAGTCTGAGGCCTGAGCAAAAATGGCCTTGCTTTCCCCCTTCTCCATCTTCGATCCAGATGTGCATCCTCCTAGGGGTATTTGGGAAAAGTCTTTAACATTCAAGGAAAAGAATCAGTCACTGTGCGGTGCTACCGAACTCAGGAGGTTCTGCCCAGAGGCTAGCTGCAGCCTCAAAGTAGGAGGCAGAATACTAACTCAGGCAGTCAGCGTAGGAGCATGGGCTTTGGTGCATTCTTTGATATGGCCATTGATCAACATTTGTGGCTTAAGGGCTCCAGGGAGTAACATTCCCACAGAGCTTGATTTCTATAGGGAGTGTACCCACGCCCACAGGGACATTAATCCCTAACCCCCTGTGACTCAGTTTACGGGAAGAGAAAGTCAAAGAAACCATGAGACTTAAGGGACATTTCCACCCCTAAAATCCCTATTGGACAAGGACTGATATAGGTAATTGAGCAAGGCCAATGGGAGAAAATATCTTTATGGACCCCACGTTGGTAATTTCCCCTCTGCCCCCATATTTAAGGGATAAAAATCCTTATGAGACAATAGAGAGGGGGCGCTCTTCTCCCTCCTCCCAGCTGTCCTGGGAGCTATTTGCTTTCCTGTAGTAAAGACTTTGCTTGCTTGCCGCCTGTGAGTTCGTGAAGTTCATTCTTCAGCTGCATGAACAAGAATCTGGATTCCAGTGACATCTTTCTGGTATCAGTAGGACAGCCTCCATTCTGGGCTCTGGCCCCAGAAGGTAGAATTCTCCCCGGGGCATCTTCCCTTTGGAAAAAAAATGTATCTTGGTCCCCAGCATCCGTGGAAGGGTAGAGGACTCTGAAAGTGGAAGGGATTGTTGTGGTTACAGCAAGAGCTGGCTTTCTTTCTCAGCACTTATTTCCCCCTCTTTGTCATTCCTCCCTCAAGAAAGGGGCCATGGGGAAGGAAGGAAGGTGATCAGTCATTTAGATACTTCATGCCTCTGCCTTCCAATGCCATCCTCCTGCATCCCCTCTCCCCCTGCCCTGAAAAGTGATCCTAGGTCTAACATTGGGGTGAATGCACACTTTAAAAGGTGCCGTTTCATGACCCCCTTCCTCCAGTGGGTGAAGAGGGTCAGTTGTATGGTAATGGATGCTAACTCGACCCTTGGAGGTGATCACTTTGTAGTATATAGAGATGTTGAGTTATAATGTCATATACCTGAAATGTATGTAAGGTTATACACCAATTTTAACTCAATTTTTAAAAGGGTCTATATAAATAAGAGTATGTTTAAATAGTCTAGAGGCATTGCTGATAAAAAAGAAAGGTATTCATGTTACAGCAGGCAGATAGTTAGGCATGAGCAGACAAGGGGGCATGGGGCCAGATGGCAGGAAACCACGCATCATGCAAACAGCAGGGTCCCTCGGCAGACAAAGAAAAGCCAGAACTTCCAGACTGATAGGACACTACAACTTTTGGGGCTATAAGTGCCCTGGAGACAGACAAAGAAAGGTGGAAAAGGGCATGAATCTCCCCAATGTCAGAATGTAACCTGTTGTTCATTATGCCCTCATTATAATAAAATTATAATAAAATTAGCTATGCAGATAAGAAGTACCCATCATACACTGATGCCATGACACTTCCAATAAAACCAAATGAGGACAAAAATCCCTCCTCCCTTCTGGAAGGTGAAGCTGGGATGAAAATTAAGGAATCCTACCCCCAAGGCCCACCTTCCCAGTGAATACCCTGCCCATACAATTGGATGCCCCATACAACCAGTGTGCCAAAAAAAAATGGCAGGGCAGCTGCTCGCCTCTCTGCTGCCTCTTCCTAAGAGGTGTATTTCTCACTTAAATAAATCCTCACTTTTCTATCTCAATTTCCATCTCATTTCTGAATTCCTTCTGTGACGAGATAAGAGTCTAACCTTCGGGAACAGTCATATTTAAAAAAAGGCACCAGCAGAGTTCCCGTCGTGGCGCGGTGCTTAACGAATCCGACTAGGAACCATGAGGTTGTGGGTTCGGTCCCTGGCCTTGCTCAGTGGGTTAAAGGATCCGGCATTGCTGCGAGCTGTGGTGTAGGTTGCAGATGCCGCTCGGATCTGGTGTTGCTGTGACTCTGGTGTAGGCCGGTGGCTACAGCTCCGATGAGACCCCTAGCCTGGGAACCCCCATATGCTGCAGGAGTGGCCCTAGAAAAGGCAAAAAGACAAAAAAAAAAAAAAAGGCACCAGACACTTCCAGTTTAAGCAACTTGATAGAGATAATTTGGAGTGGTTTCTTCCATTAGAAACTCAAATATTGGATAAATTGTGGAGGAAAACTCACAGCTGGGCCTGAAATAAAGAAAGGGAAATTCCCGTGGGCAAAAACAGGATCTTTTTTCGGGGGGAGGGGGGTGCACCCGTGGCACATGGAGGTTCCCAGGCTAGGGGTCGAATCAGAGCTGTAGCCACCAGCCTATACCACAGCGTCACCAGATCCGAGCCGCGTCTGCGACCTATACCACAGCTCACGGCAACGCCGGATCCTTAACCCACTGAGCGAGGCCAGGAATACGAACCTGTAACCTCATGGTTCCTAGTCGGACTGCGCCACGAGGGGAACTCCCAAAGCTGTATCTTAACATCAGACCGGTAAGCTCTTGAGCCTCCAGGGTGGATGTGGTGGAGCCTGAAGAGATAAAGGCTCGCTGAGAATAGAATATTTGCATAGCACTTGAGCAGCAAAACTGTGAATTTCTAATTCTATACCTTGCTTAGCTATCATTCAAGAGTCAGTAGGATTGCTTTTGAAATCTATGATAGTGTTTCTGTGTGAGGATGGGAATAACATATACACACTATTGTATAGAATAGATGATTAACAAGAACCTACTACTGTAGAGCTCCGGGAAATCAATAGCTTGTAATAACCTGTAGGAAAAAAAGAATGGCTATATGTATCAGATATATATATCCGGTTGACTTCACTGTACACCTGAAACTAACACAACATTGTAAGTCAACTATATGCCAATAAAATTTAAAAAGGGGAGTCAGTATGAAAAGTAGACATTTTCCAACAAAGACGGAGTCAACTCACAATTCATATGAAAGTTGCTGCCGTTAGAGCTGGGCTGGCCTTGGGGAAGCTGGAAAGATTTAAAAACTAACATCCTTTGACCACCTTTGCTGAGAATTTCACTGGCCTAAGCACTGACGTATTAATGGGTACTAGACTGACTGACTCTTGTTTTCCTACAATATTCTCTAGAAAGTTTTTTAAAAAGTATTATTATTTTTTTGGTCAGAGCTTTATTGAGCTATAATTCACATACCATATAATTCACCCATTCAAAGTGTACAGTTCAATTTTTTTAAAGTATATTCACATAGTTGTACAACCATAACCACAATCTAGTTTTATTTTTTACCACAATCTAATTCTAGAACATTCTTATTACCTCAAAAAGAAACCCTGGGGAGTTCCCATCGTGGCTCAGTGGAAATGAATCTGACCGGTATCCATGAGGATGCAGGTTTGATCCCTGGCCTCCATCGGTGAGTTAAGGATCCGGTGTTGCCGTGAGCCCTGGTGTAGGTCTCAGACACAGCTCGGATCCTGCGTTGCTGTCGCTGTGCCATAGGCTGGCGGCTACAGCTCTGATTCAACCCCTAGCCTGGGAACTTCCATATGCTGTGGAAGAGGCCCTAAAAAGACAAAAAGACAAAGAAAAGAAAAGAAAAGATACCCTGTACCCATTAAACAGTCACTCACCATTCTCCCTGCCTCCTAGCCCCTGGAAACCACTAATCTACTTTCTGTCTGTATAGATTTACCTATTCTGGACTTTTTATACAAATGGGATCACATAATATATGTGGCCTTTTGTGTCTGGCTTCTTTTATTTAGCATAATGTCTTCAAGTTTCATCCATGTTGTAGCATGTGTCAGTACTTATTTGTTTTTCTAGCTGAATAATACTCCATTGCATGGATAGACTCTATTTTATTTATACATTCATCAGTTGATGGACAATTTGGTTGTTTCCACTTTTGGCTATTATGAATACTGTTGCTATGAACAGTCCTCTATATGTTTTTGTGTGAACATACATTTTCATTTCTCTTGGGTATATACACATAGGATTAAAATTGCTGGAGCATATGATACTTCTACATTTAACCATTTGAGGAATGCCAAACTGCTTTCCAAAGTGGCTGCACCATTTTACATTCCCATCAACAGTACACGAGGGATCCAAGTTCTTCACATCCTCACCAAGACTTGCTATTATCCGTTTTGGATTATAGCCATTCTAGTGGGTATCTCATGGAGGTTTTGAATTGCATTTCCCTGACGGCTAATGATACTGAGCTTCCCTTTAGTATATTTTTATTATAGACTCAACTATTTTGCCACATATCATCATAAATATTGTTAGAGGCTTACTTTTCAAGAGTTTTCTGGAAGAAGCTATTGCTCCCCTTGATACCCAGTCCATCCTGACTATACTATTACCCGAGAACTTTTCAGGATTTGGGTGAGTTATTAAGGCAAATTCTCCTTCCCAGACCCCTGACATCTTTCTTTCTACTGCTGCCTCCTGTAACGAAGCCTGACTCAGAAGAAAGGTGAGTGTTGGCTTATACTTTGGGGTTTGCTGGAGGCCCGGAAGTGCTAGCTTAAAGGAAAAGTCCCAGAGAAGTGTGGCCCCTTTCCTGTGGATTTTTCCTCCTTCAACCCCAAACTAAAATAACCCCAATGAATAATTCATTGCTGTGGTCGTTCATTGGGCTATGATCCTCTTATTCTGACACCACTCAGGGTGTCTCTATAACCCAATCATCAAAAGTTACCATCCTCTACCCTGAAAAAAAAAGGAGAGAGGAGAGGGAGGGGGAGGAGAGGAAGAGAGTGAAAGAGAGAGAGACTGAAACAAAATGAAAATCTGCATTCCAATTCCAGCCATGCCAGTCAGTGACAGACAACCCGTGTGACTGTGGGCAAGTCACTGGACCATTCTGAGCCTCTGTAATCTCATCTTTATGATTGTTTAATTCAGATTAGGGGACCAGCTAAGACCATAACTCCTTTCCTGTTGGACATGCTCTAGAAGTAGGAAGGTGTCTAAGTGGCCCAGGCAGAGGACTCCTGGGGCAGAAGCCCAGGCCGAACCATTGCTAGAGGGCAGCATTGTATCAGCAATTCTAATGACACTGGCTGAGGTGTGGTTGCCTCAGAATTCTTTAATCCCAAAATAAAGTCTTTTCCTCTCCCATACATGGCATCCTGACAAAAGGAAGGTGATTTCTGGAAATGCACAGAGAAGCCAGAGGGAGAAGAGTATGTCTGGCTCCCTGCAAGTTTCATTGTCCATTAACAAAATAAGATTGAAAAGAAAGTGTGCCTTTTAATTTTTTAATTAAAGCTGTTTACTTGTGGTCTGGATACAGTTGCACAAATATCTTTTCCATTTTGAAGATCCCACCAGTACCATGGGGGCAATGTTCAGATTTATTTGAAACTTCTTCCAGAGGTTTGATTCAGAGATGTGGCGATGGAATTTCTTACTAGGGCATTTTGTAGGTCATGCTCTGCCCCCAGCCTCACTATGCACACACACAATTTCTAGGAGCATCAGGAATTGCCTCCCATATGATGTGCTCATAAGGATAGTTCTCATCATTCACTAAGGAAAATAATAAGATGGACACATTGCAACACTACGGCAGCAGTGGAAGATAACTTTCCACTTACATGTTTACCCCAATTATTTTGGTAGTAACTACTCAGAGCATTGTTCAGAAGGAGTCTTAGGTCACATTTGGAATCTGTAAGAAAGAGGGCAAATGAACAATTCATTAGTAATGACTGCTAAGAACCAGGGTGTGGGTACACAAATTGAGAAAACTGCCATCCTTAAGGCAGTTCATGCAAATGGATTTACTTTATTATTAACAATGATAAGAATAGGAAAATAATATTTTAATAGCAAAGTAAGACATTATTGAAAGGGAAATGGGCTGTCTCCAAAAACATCCTGGCTAGTCCTGGTTGGAAGGGTGTAGCTGATCCTCAAGAACTCTTAGAATCAGATATTTGAACGCCACTAGCATTCTTATTTTTTCTCTGCTTTTCATGTGCACATCTCTCTGCATATTGACCTAACTTCTTTCCCATCTATAGGCTGGCTTTCTCCACATGGTGGGTGACCCAGGCCTCTGGAGCTACCCTGTCCAACATGGCAGCCACCTGTCACATGTGGATATTGAGCACTCAAAATGTGGCTAGTCTACATTGAGATGTGCTGGCTGTTAAGTGTGGAACACATGCTGGATTTTGAAGACTGTGTACTAGGGAAAAAAAAGAATGTAAAATATCCTATTAATTAAAAAAACATTGATTTCATGTTTAAAGGATAACATATTGGATGTATTGTGTTAAATAAAATGTATTATTAAAATTAATTCCACCTGTTTCCTTTCTTAATGTGGCAATTAGAACATTTAAAATTACATACTTGGCTCCCACTATATTTTTATTGGACAGCTCTGCTTTACAGCATTACAACTTATATAGCTACTCAGGGAGTGATTGATTGAGTTCTCTTTGAGCAAAGCACACAAAATGAGATAAAGGGACCTTACTGGTGAAGCTGGATCAGAGGCCCACCCCTAGAGCATTCCCATGTGGCCAGAGGGGGAGAGTCATGTGAGAAACACAGCAGTTCCAGATGGGACACAAAGTTGAGACAATTTCCAGAAACATGGAGGGGCTACTAGGTCAATAGAGCAGTAGATATCCTCTAATCTGGGGTCATCCTAAATGCCCCCCCCCCCTTTTTTTGCTTTTTAGGGCCTCAGCTGAATCCACTAGTTTTTCTTACTTTTTAAGACAATAATTTACCCTTTGTTTTCAAGGGCAACCCATATACTCCCATGGGTTAGGGAAAAAAGGCACAGTGACAGTTTAATTTATTCAACCAGCTATATGTTTTAACAGCAAGTAATTCAGTGCTAACTGGTTAGTCGCAAAGTAACTAACGGACTCTTTTAAGTGCTGAAACCAATCGTCTGACTTGCCATCAACTTCTTTTCTCCTCGGAAGTACTTTGGGACTCTAGACACACCTGCAGATGAAGCCAAGAGAAGTATTCATATTTCTATGTATCTGTGTTCTCTAATGTAATTCTCTTTCCTTTACCTACCACAATTCAAGACTCCTTTCCCCAAATCTCTGATTTAAAAATCCCCTGGCTGCCTTAAAATAATTGAGATATATGATCTTCGCTAACACTCCCTGAATCTATGAAAAAGTCCTGGTGGTAGTTGAAGAAAAGGTGTAGGCTTTACCTATGGACAGGACCAAAGTGTTAGCAAGGCCAAGATCTCAGCTCCCCTCATGCCTTCATTTAAGCTTTTATTTTCCTCTGGAGAGGCTGTTCATTGCTCAGCAATACTTGGGAAGGGCCTAAAAATCAACCTTATATTGCAAAAGGTCCCATTCTGATTTTATTTTTTTAATTACTCAGTGAATTTTATTACATTTATAGTTGTACAATAACCATCACAACCAAATTTTATAGCATTTCCATCCCAAACCCTCAGTGGATCCCCCACCCCCCCAACATGTCTCATTTGGAAACCATTAAGCTTTTCAAAGTTTGTGAGTCAGTATCTGTTCTGCAAAGAAGTTCATCACATGAAAGTGATAGCATTTGATACTGGTGTCTCATTGTCTGACTGACTTCACTTAGCATGATAATTTCTAGGTCCATCCATGTTGCTGCAAATGCCGTTATTTTGTTCCTTTTAATGGCTGAGTAATATTTCATTGTGTATATGTACCACATCTCCCATTCTGATTTTAAGCTATGCCCATGACTGGGATTCAGCTGTGTCCTTGCATCAGGGACTGGGAAATTTCCTGGGAAAGAATTCCTCCCAACTAGAGAGGGAGCTAAGCCTGCAGGCTTGTTCCAATTGTTTAGCCTTAGTGTGGGAGAGGAGGGCTCATATGGAGAACATTGTGGTATCTGTCATGTAGCTGTGTCCCTAACTCCACATCCCTTTCACAGAGTGTAAATAAAATGGGAGAATCATTCCCTCCACTTCACCATAGAATTCCATGAAGTTTTGGTGCTTTGAGGACTCCAAGCTGCAGTCCTAGTGGAAATAGAACAGTGGTTGGCAGAGGCAACATGGCAGCAGATACAGTGGTACCCAACACAAACCTGTTATGGAGGTAACAGAGTAAAAGCTCAGACTGGCAATGTGAGTTGTCAATGTCACAAAGGAATAACTCCTGTTTTGCTGACTGTGGTCCCTGCTCCCTGCAATTTTTTCCCCTTGAGAGTTCCAGAGGATATCTTACAGGCATGCACAAAGAAGTGCAGTCAGAGAGCATTTGCTGGCTGCCATTTTCTTCCCTTTAGCACCGCAGTAGGCTTTTGCAGATACTGCCCCAACCCTAAGTCCTGAAATGAGCTCACAGTTAGGAATCTGGACAGAAGCAGAGGTCATTCAATGGCATATGAATTAGCATTAGGGTCTCTAGATCCCACATTCTCATGATCTAAACAGTGTGAACATATGAACAATGTGGGAAAGCCAAACACTCTGAGCAAGAAAGACAGATGTGAGATGAAAATTGACCCAGGTAGACACGGGATTGCAAAGACCTGGAGCTGCAATTCTCAAGTGGAGCCAAATGGGCATGGCTTACTCCACAAAAAGAAACAAAAATGTTTCATGATATTGACTTTTGGGAATCTTGTATAGCATTGGACTTGATCTACTAAGCTTTTAAGACATTGGAGAACAGCCAGTGCTACCTTCGCTTCTGTCGCCAGTAGAAGGGGGTGTCAGGTGCATCCCTGAATGTAGTTCTCCTCTGACGAGGCCCACAAGGTATTAGCCACCCTTTTTTTGCTGCAGCTATTGCTCTCACTTGGCCTTGTTACCGAGGATTCTACCCTTATTCTGGACACTCAATCTCTAAGTTTCTGTTTTTAGTCAAACTTTCATAGCAAAGGTTTGAGCTTGATAGGACAGTGATCATCTATACTTTGATATGAAGGAAGACAGAGAAGACACAGATAAGACAAAGAAGTATGGAGAACTTGAGGAAATGCACCTTCAAAAACATTATCAGCCATTCATTGAACATTTCTGAGTGACTAGTGTGTATGAGGCTCTGTCCAAAGTGTGTATTGACTACATATATAGCTAAATGAGTACCTAACGGAAAAGGGGGGCAGTGTCTCTCTTCAGATGCTCCAAAGACTGATAAGAATTGATTTGGGTCTTTCCCTCTTCCTCCACCTAAACCCTCCATCTTCCATGCAGAATTATGATAGATGATTATTATAGATGATCCAGGAGAGACCCAATTCTGGTAAATGGCCCCCTGAAACTGTCTATATCCTACTCCTTGGTAACTGTGAATATGTTAGGTTACATGGCAGAGGTGAGTTAAGATCACAGATGGAATCAAGTTTGTAAATTAGCTGACCTTGAGAGGCAATTATTATGGATTATCTAGGTGTGTCAATGTAACCACAAAAGTACTTATAGGAAGAGGGAGGCAGAAGAGGGAGAACCAGGGTGATGTAGCATGAGAAGTACTTGGCCTGATGTCATTGGCCTTGAAGATGGAGGAGGAGGGTGCGCCTGCCAAAGAATACAGGCAACCTCTATAAACTGGAATAGGCAAGCAAGCAGATTACCCCCAGAGCCTCCAGAAGGAATGCAGCTCTGCCTATCCCTTGTTTTTAGCACAGTGAAACCCATGTTGGACTTCTGACCTCAAGACCTGCAAGATAAAAATTTGTGTTGTTTTACATTACTAAGTTTTCAGTAATTTGTTGCAATAGCAATAGGAAAACTAATACACTAAGGAATGGTCCCGATCATAGTTCTCAATGCTGATTTCGTAATCCAATCACTTGTAGAGCTTTAAAAATCCTAATGCTGGAGTTCCCTGGTGGTGCAGTGGGTTAAAGATTGGGCATAGTCACTGCTTTGGCTCAGATGTCTGCTGAGATGTGGGTTCTATCCCCAGCCTGGGAAGTTCCGCATGCTGTGGGGGTGGCCAAAAAATCCTAATGCTCAGGTAATAGAACAGACCAATCAGAAACCTGGAGGTGAGATTCAGGCATCAACAGAGGTTTTTAAAGCTCTGCAGATGATTTCAATGTAGAGCAAGACTGAGAACCACTGATGTAAAAAAAAATTTGTGTATCACTATGTTTTAACCCTGAAAATCTTACTGAGAACAATCTCTTTTACCTATTTCTACCAGTTTGTCTTTCAATGAGACAAGAAGAAGTCAAAAGAGATTGACTCTCAAGGACCTCTGGCCCACAGGAAACACAAGGTGATCTCGAAACCAGCTGGAATGAAAGATAAACCATGGGCAGAAAGTTGCCTCTAGCTTCAGTTTTGGCAAATCCATTCCACTCCAAATGTCTGGATGTGTATTTATTTATAAAATGCCATTTGTTTTTATTTCCAGTAAGGTACCTAAAAGTCATTGGAAGACAGAAACATGTTGCCAAGTGAGTCTTATCAAGACTTTCATGTAAGAGACTAAAGTCAATTGTATACCTGACCAAATAGGCCTGTTACTTCCCAGACAGCGGTGTGAGCCATATCTGGGTTACTGGCACCAGCAAGCTATAGGTTGGAGTTCTTAGCCTACATAATGGAAAGTTGATAGGTGCTTTCTGAAGAACAAGGACTAAAAAATAGGATGTATCATGAAAATAACTATGTCTTTAATAGAAATGAATGATAGATACCCCACATCTATTTCCTCCTATAGACTCAGGCAGAATTTCCTGTGGTAGATTGGCCTTGACATATAGGTAATTTAAGTCCAGAGTGCCACATTAAATCCTTCTGGTTACTAGAAAAATGGTATGCCATTTCTTTGCCAATCTAATGATGAGGACATTGTAACTAGAGTATATGTGACTGCCATGATTCCATGTTCCCTGGATTTAGGTTTTGTCCAAGGCAGATAAAATGTTTTCTGTGGAGTTGACTCCAAAGACCTGAGCAAGAAAGAAGGGGCCTAGACCAGTGGTGTGCTGGAGGTGACACACCCCAGTTCGCTAGCAGTGATTGTGTGTATCTCTGACTCCGATACCATCTTGATGGTAGACCATGATAGGAGTATTTACACCACAGAGATTGGCAAACACTGCAAATCAGTCTTTCACGCACACTTGCTCCCACTCCCGAGAGCAGTTAGACATTTACCAACACACTTGGACTTACAATACAGTGGAACAGGCTGGGCCTGGGAAGTGTGGTAAAAGAACGAGTCATGTTTTCCTTGAAAAAGATAGGACTTGGGCAAATCTAACTGTTGTCTATATGAGGAAGGCTCAGATAGCTTCTTCATTTCTCTAAAGAGTAAATCAGAATGACTGTGCATATGTATGTGTGTTTGTGTGTGTGTGTGGGGGGGTTCCACTGAAACTGGATTCAACTCAATATAAAAAATAATTTATTAATGTTCAGTACCATTCAAGGGAGAAAAATTTATCTTAGGAGAGAGTGAACTTCCCTATCACTGGAAGTGAGCAAACACAGGTATAAAAACCAGTAGGCAGATGTATTATAGAGGGATTTCAAGTGTTAGATAGTAAACTGGACAAGATTGTATGATCTCTAATGCCTCTTCCAACTCGAGATATTTTTGATTTTGTGGAAAGGTAATTGATAGATTTTAAAGAATTTAGAGAGGTCTTGTGATATCACTTACAGGTGGAATCTTTTTAAAAAATGATACAAATGAACTTATTTGCAGAACAGAAATAGACCCACAGACTTTGAATATGAACTTATGGTTACCAAAGGGGACAGACTGGGGGAGGGATGGACTGGGGTTTTGGGATTGGCTTATATACACTGTGGTACATGGAATGACTGGCCAACGGGGATCTGCTTGCTGTATAGCACAGGGGACCTGCTGTACCCAATATTCTGTGATAATCTATATGGGAAAAGAATCTGAAAGTGCATGGATGTGTATCTGTATAACCGAATCATTTTGTTGTACAGCAGAAATTATCACAATACTATAATTCAACTGTATTTCAATAAACATTTTCTTTTGTCTTTTTAGGGCTGCACCTGTGGCACATGGAGTTTCTCAGGCTAGGGGTCGAATCGAAGCTGTAGCCCCCAGCTTACACCACAGCCACAGAAACGCCAGATCCAAGCCACATTTGTGACCTATACCACAGCTCATGGCAATGCTGCATCCTTAACCCACTGAGTGGGGCCAAAGATCAAACCTGCTTCCTCATGGATACTAGTCAGATTCGTTTCCGCTGAGCCACGATGGGAACTCCCTCAATAAAAATTTAACAAAATTAAAGTCCTGATGTGACTTCTTTTCCCCAAGGTTGTTAAAGAATAAAATTTTAAGTAGTTAAAAAAATAATTCTTGTATTGGTAACGAGTTCAAAACCAGTATGAAGGGAACTAGTTTGTAAGAGCTCAAAGAATACTTCACACCCCATTCATACAATCTCCCTCCTAATTCACAAAATTCATTCTTCTTCAAGGCAGTAACTTATGGGAAGACAGACAGAGCATGAGGTTCTTTCCTCTTAGTTGCCTAGTGGTATCTTAAAAGAAAGCCTATATATATATATATATATATATTTTTTTTTTGCCAAGTTCCTCTGAAGCCTCAAATGCTACCCAAAAGGGTATCCCCCAAATGAATTAAAATTAGCATTCTATTTAATCCAGGAGAAAAAAATCTTCACATTAAATCAGGCAGGCATTGGAAACAATTACACTACAGTGAGAAGTGTAGTTACAAGTTTACGTTTCTTGAAACTATGTTCTACAAAATCATGTCAAACATAGCAGCTATGAAGAAACACGTATGAAAAAAACAGAAAGGAATTTTAGTATGTTGAATGTCTTTTCCGAGCAGCTCATCATGGTTCTCTTTAGTCTATAGTCTGTTTTCATTAAGCCAATCATGTTCTTTTAAGCCCTGCAGCCCATGAGTTGTATTGGCTTTCAAGGCTTGGATTATCGACCTGCATGGGATGTTCAAGGCATTCCCAGGTAGGAAGGCAGCTGACTTTTCAAGTACCTCTCTTTCTCCCTCTTTTTTTTTTTGCTTTTTAGGGCCACACCCACAGCATATGGATATTTCCAGGCTAGGGGTTGAATTAGAGCTGTAGTTGCTGGCCTACACCACAGCTACAGCAGCGCAGGATCCAAGCCTCATCTGCAACCTACACCGCAGCTCATGGCAATGCCGAATCCTTAACCCACTGAGTGAAGCCAGGGATTGTACCTGCATCCTCATAGATGTTAGTCAAATTCGTTAACCACTGAGCCATGATGGGAACTCCAGGTACCTGTCTTTTTCACCCCAATCTACCTGGCCGTAGACAGAATGAAATGAAAATTCTATGTGTGTACCCACTATTAATGTGATTCATGTGGCTGTGAGTGGTTTAATACATGTACATTATATATAAAATGGATTTGGTTGGTGATATATGGACCTTGTTTGTAATAACAATAGTTTAGGATTAAAACAGCTGTAAGAGAGTACTTTTGGATTGCAGAGTAAGGACTTCCACAGATCTACTCCTTAAAAGTTACAAGAACACAAATAAAATATTCAAAATCAACTTTTTAAGAACTCTGGAAATTAACCAGTCTTTCAACAATCCAAAAGCTTTATTCAAGAAAAATGGCTGAATCTTAGTAAGAACTGTGAGCTTTATGGTATTTTAGCTTGCTCTGTTCACATTCCCCTCTTCCCAGCTCAGTGGTAGCCTTAAAAAACCATAGCTTCACAACTATGGTAGTTGTGAGAACCAGTAACCTGGCAGCTACTGGAAGAGGCAAAGTAGGTTTTAAAGTTCTCCATGAAGCCCCATTTTTAGAGAATTGTGATTGTCATTATTTGAGCTGCCTCTCAGCTTCCTGGAAATCCCCATGTGCAGGGCTTGCCTTTATTTGACCTGACTCAGGGCTTACTCAATGTAAACAGTCTTTTCCCTTGGATATTAAAAAATAATCCATGGTGATAGAGAGTTATGAAAGTAGGACAAATGATGTGTTAGGTGGGGTGTTCATGGAAGTCTTCATCAATAAGGTGACATTTGTGCAGATACCCAAGGGAAATGATGGAATGAACCATGTAGATAATTGAAGGTGGAGGAAGATAATTTTATGCTGGGGCAACAGCAAGTACAAAGACCCTGAAGTAGGAGCATGCTTAGCATGCTTGGTTTCTTTCAGAAGCAGAAGATATCTTGCTTCCTATGTTTCTCTCTCTGACCTTACTTATTCAGGGGTTCATTTGCCTTCATGACTTCAACTGCCATCACTACAGCACTCCTCATGTTTCTAAAACACCAATTCTATTAGGTCTTTCCTTTGCATAAGAACCTCTAATTGATTCCTATTTCTCTATAATAAAAATCCAAATTCTTCCCCTAGTGTCCAACTACCTCTTCCAATCTGATTTTGTGTTATAGTCATTTCTTGTGCTATTTCACAAAGTTTGATTCCTGTCTGTACTGATCTCCTGTACTGATTCGTGTACAATCAGCTAATCATTCTCTCCTGGATGTGACTTTTGTCCCCTGATTTTCAAAAATTGTGGCAAACTATACATAACATACATTTTTACCATTCTAACTGTTTAAAGTAGATACTGACAGGGAAGAACTTACTTTTGCTATTTTGTTGTTATCTGTGTGCTTTATGTCTTTTTTGGTCATCATTTCTTTCATTACTGCCTGCTTTTGTGTTTGTTATTTCTTTGTAATGGCGTGTGTTGATTTCCTTCGCATTTTCTTTTTGTATTCAATATATATGTTCTTTGGGTTACCATAGGGATTACATGTAACACCCTAAGGTTATAGAAATCTAATTAATTAATTAATTAATTAATTTTTTGCTTTTTAGGTCCACACCTGCGGCATATAGAGTTTCCCAGCCTAGGGGTTGAATCAGAGCTGTAGCTGCCGGCCTACACCACAGCCACAGCAATGCCAGATCCAAGCTGCATCTGCGACCTACACCACAGCTCATGGCAATGCTGGATCCTTAACCCACTGAGCGAGGCCAGGGATCGAACCTGCAACCTCATGGTTCCTAATCGGATTTGTTTTTGCTGTGCCACAATGGGAACTCCCTAGAAATCTATTTTAAATTGATACCACCTTACCTTCAATCACACATGAAAAGTGTACTCTGCCCCTCTCCACTTTGTTATTGCTGTCAAAAACTACACCTTATATATATCATGTACCAATTAATATAGATTTATTATTTTTAATGCTCTTATCTTTTAAATCTTATGGAAAATAAAAGATGGAATTACAAACCAAAATCACAAAAATACTGGGTTTTATATTTGTCCATGTATTTACCTTTATCAAAGATAGACTACCCAAAGCAATCTAAGATTCAATGCAATCCCTATCAAATTATCAAGGACATTCTTCACAGAACTGGAAGAAAATATTTTAAAATTTGTATGGAAACACAAAAACCCCAAATTGCTAAAGCAACATTGGAAAAAAGCAAGCAAGCAAGCATGCAAGCAAGCAAACAAGCAAACCAAAAAACAGAACTGAAGGAATCAGGATCCCTAACTTCAGACTACACTGCAAAGCTGCAGTTATATAACAGTATGGCACTGGCACAAAAACCGAAATATAGATCAGTGCAACAGGACAGAAAGCCCAAAAATAAACCCAAGCACCTATGGTCAACTAATCTATGATAAAGGAGGCAAGAATATACAACAGAAGAAAGATAATCTCTTCAATAAGTGGTTCTGGGAAAACTGGACAGCTACATGTAAAAGGATGAAATTAGAACATTCTCCATAACACCATACAAAAAATAAACTCAAAATAGATTAAATACCTAAATGTAAGGCCAGATACTATAACACTCCTAGGGGAAAACATAGGCAGAATGCACTTTAACATAAATCACGGCAAACTCTTGTTTGACCCACCTCTTAGAATAATGACAATAAAAACAAAAATAAACCAATGAGACATAATTAAATTCAAAAACTTTTGCACAGCTAAGGAAATCATTAAAAAATGAAAAGACAACCCACAGAATGGGAGAAAATCTTTGCAAAAATGCAACAGACAAGACCTAATCTCCAAAACATGCAAACAGCTCATACAACTCAACACCAAACACCCAACCAAATCAAAAAATGGACAGAAGACTTAAATAGACATTTCTCCAAAGAAGACGCATATTTGGCCAGTAGGCACATGAAAAAAATGATCAACATTGCTAATTATTAGAGAAAAGCAAATCAAAACTACAATGAGTACCACCTCACACTGGTCAGAATGGCCATAATTAAGAAGTCAACAAATAACAAATGCTCGAGAGGGTATGGAGAAAAGGGGAACATTGTGCACTGGTTGGTGGGAATGTAAACTGGTACAACCATTGTGGAAAACAGTATGGAGGCATCTCAGAAAACTAAATATAGAACTACCATTTGATCCAGCAATCCCACTCCTGGGCATATATCTGGACAAAACATTCATTCAAAAAGATACATGCACCACTATGTTTGTCACAGCACAATTCACAATAGCCAAGACATGGAAACAACCTACATGTCCATTGACAGATGAATGGATTAAGAGGATGTGGTACATATATATATAATGGAATACTACTCAGCCATAAAATAGATAAAATAATGCCACTTGCAGCTACACGGATAAAACTAGAGATTCTCATACCAAGTGAGGTAAGTCAGAAAGAGAAAGACAAATACCATATGATATCACTTATGTCTAGAATGTAAAATATGGCACAAATGAACTTATATACAGAAGAGAAACAGATTCTCCTTCATTTTAGAAACAGTTTTGTGGGGTATAGAATGCCCAGTTGACAGGTTTTGTTTCAGACTTTTGATATGTTTTGCTGCTGCCTTCTGCCTCCAAGTTTTCTGCTCAGAAATCTAATGATAACCTTCTTGAGGATTTCTTGTAAGTGATGAGTCACTTTTTCTCTTACTGATTTTCAGATTCTCTCTTTGTATTTGTCTTTTGACAATTTGATTATAGTGTGTTTTGGGTCTCTTTGGGTTTAGTCTACTTGGAGTTCATTGACTTTTGGTATATGTATATCTGTGCATTCGCTCAAATTTAGAAAATTCTTGGCCATTATTTATTTATTTTTCAAATAATCTCATGCTCCTTTCTCTCTGACTTCTCCTTGGATTCTCCTGCCATAATGCATGTGGTGGTTCCCTTGATCATGTCCTGTTCTATAAGACCCTAGGTTCTATTCAATGTGGCTACTCTGGGGAGACTGTTGTACCCTAAATTCAAGACATTGCCTACTGGCTTTCTGAGATTAAGCTGGAATTACTGTTCAGATAGCATAGTGATCCTTATCAGACTTGATAATTTTAAATATTCAGTCTTCAAGTCCACTGATTCTTTTCCCTGTTTGATTCTGCCATTGAATTGCTCTAGTGAAGTTTTCAACTCAGTTGTATTTCTCAGTTTTAGATTTCTGTTTGATTTCTCTTAGTAATACCTCTTTGTTGTCATTATTATTTTGCTAACATTATTTTTCTGATTTTCTTTATTATTATTAGTTTTTGCATTTTCCTTTAACTCTTTGGGCATATTTAAGACAGTTGTTGCAAAGTCTTTGTCTGCTACATCCAACACCTCCCCTCCTTTGGGATAGTTTTCACTATTTTATTTTCTTCCTTTAATTGGGACATGTTTTCTTGTTTCTTTACATGCCTTATGGGTTTTCTGTTGAAAATTGAGCATTTGAAAAAACAGTCACCTGTCTCAGTCTTTGTGAATTGGTTCTGCACTAAGGAAGACTTTCACTAATTAGGGCATATTGTAAATCTTGGAAATAGACCAGGGTTAACACTTAAGGTCATTGGTCTTTTGTGAGCATGCATCTTGCCTCCCCTGAGTGTGTTTTGTTAAAATTTCCCTTATATGTGGTTGATTTTAAATGTTGTAATTTTTCAAAGAGTCTCACCCCAGCCACTTTTCAGGGTCTATTTTATTCTTCTATCCATATTCTCTTGCCCCGGGCATTGGCAGATCTGTAGCCCTCCTGCAGCTTTCATGAGCCATGCCCACTGTGAGTTGCAAGGTTTTTCCTAGCCTGAGATCTGAATCAGGTGAAACAGAGGTATCCCACAAGCATCCTTTAAATAAGTCAGAGTGTTGCAAATAAGGTCTGCTCTCTTCCCTCTAGTTTGAGGGAGGAAATTTGGAACTGGGCTACCACTTTCTGTAGACTGTGCCATCTGCACTGGGGATGGAGTGGGGCAAGGGTAAATAAAAATGCCATGAAATTTCCTATTGTTTTGAGTGTGGTGGAGGAAATAGAAGCAAGGGCACTGTGAATGGAGGTAATGCCATATTAGGAAGGACAAAGGTGAACAACAGAGGTCATATCCAGGAGTGATATCCATAAAATGGTAGACTAGGAAGCTTTGAACCCACATTCCCCCACAGAAACATTTGAAAACCAACTAGAGACTGGCTAAAATAATGTTACAGAAACACTGAAAATAGTCAAATGTCTACAGCAACTAAGTAAACACATTGATATTCTTTCCATTTAGCTGGCAGATGGAAAAAGGAAAGTGGAAGAATGTGTGTGGGAGTCATACACATTTTTACTGGCCAGAACTCTGTCACATGGCCACACTTAAAGTAAGGGAGGCTAAGAAATATAGAGCCTGTGAGTTTGTTATAGTAATTTAATCATAAGAAAATATTTGTTTATTAGAATAAAATGAGAAATTTTGTATAACACCAATGAGTTTTATATAAAAAAATAAATCTATACCAAGGGTAGATGAAGACCTTGTAGGCTTTAAGTGGGATGTCAAAAAGATAGTAGTCACCCCCATACATAATTTAAACTACTAAAGTATCAGTAATCTATAAAATAAGTATAGCAAAGTTCAAAAAAGTTTTGTTTTTCCCTCTGTGATGACTACTTTGAGTCATTAAAAAATTCAATATTTACTTTTCCCCAAAACTTTTAATTCTAATTCTAAATTTTGAGGTCCGTGGGTTGGTGCATGTTTTGACTATTCATTTGGTAACACAGTTCTGATTTTGCCTTTTAGAAAAACAACTTAATGTAAAAGTTTTCCTCGGTTTCACTTTGAGGAGTTTGAAGCAACTCTGTTGAAACAGGGGTCCATGGCCTACTCCTTCCTGACTTTCATGTCTTGTTTACAGATGCAGAGAAAAAGATAGAGACAGTTCAAAGAGATTTACTTCTGAGAGAAAGTAAGAAAGTTTTCTTGTTCCAGCTAAAGTCTCACTGTATAGACCTTCTCGAGACGGTAATTCAAAGGAATACCTGTTTTAGCAGGAAGAACCACAAAATTGAGTGCTTGGATTGAGCCTGTTTTTGACTTATTCCATCAAGTGGTGATTGCTGCTCTGAAATCCAGATCTAAAGCTCACAAAAAAGTAAGAACAGGGTAGAAAGTAAAAGTCAACAAAGATTTATAAGTAAAATTTAGCTTTTTTAAAAAAATAGCTGTAAATGATACGTGAGAATGAAATCAGAGTCAATATTTCAAGTTAATTATAAAACTGATTACATCTCTTACTTTTTGTTTTCCTCTGTTCTTTGTTTTGGTACTCTACGATTTATTTCATTATGGTTATAAAGTCTGTTAACTATTTTATGTTTTATCATTGTTAAATCATATTCATCACTCTTTTATGTAAACAATACTTTTGATGTAGTTTTTCTCTGCAGTTCTTTTTTTAAATTTATTTTTTATTAAAGTAAGGTTGATATACAATGTTGTGCCAATTTCTGCTGTATGGCAAAGTGACCCAGTCATATATATATATATATATATATATATGTAATTTTTCTTATATTATCTTCCATCCTAAATGGAATAGTTTGAAGTTCTTTAATATTATAAGAATTAAAACTAAGGATCACTATGCTATCTGAACAGTAATTCCAGCTTAATCTCAGAAAGCCAGTAGGCAATGTCTTGAATTTAGGGTACAACAGTCTCCCCAGAGTAGCCACATTGTCTTAAGGTTATGAGAGCCTAGACTAAAATGATTGCATAAGAAATAGAAAGTGAGTATAAAAAATGCATATCAGAAGTAACAACAATGTCAACACGTGAAGCCAAACAAGGCCACAGGAATGAATTTTTAAAAATGAGACATGGGGGAGGGAGAGGGCAGATCTTTAAGTTAAATTATCAACAGCAGGAACTAAGACTAGAGGACTTGCATACTGATTGACTGTGGCACATTCTGGTGAAAGTAAGAGTAAAGAAATGACCTATTCTAAGTTTTCAAAGTTAGATGATTAGAGAAACAGAAGGAAAATAGAATTGTCTGGGGGAAATTATAATAGGTTAAAATTGGAATAAGCTTGATTTTGAGGTAACTGAGGACCACTGATATGGATGATATAGTGTTGGTGGTTGGCGAAATAAGACTGTTGTTCCAGGGAGACTCTTGCTAGAACCAGAGTTAAGAGTCATGTTAGTAGGTGAATATGGAGAGAAGGACTGGGGAGGACCATGATGAGGTGATAGAAAGTTGGGACAAGAGCTTCTTAAAGAAGACTATGTAGATTCTAAGAGTGGGAAGATTGAGGAAAAAAATATGGGTAAAGAAATGCCATAGTGGGAGTTCCGACTGTGGCACAGTGGAAACAAATCCAACTAGTATCCATGAGGATGGCAGTTCAATCCCTGGCCTTGCTCAGTGGGTCAGGGATCTGGCATTGTAGTGTAGACCACAGATGTGGCTCGGATCCCATGTTGTGGCTGTTGTGTAGGCCAGCAGCTACAGCTCCTATTTGACCCTTAGCCTGGGAATTTCCATATGCCGCAGGTGCAGCAACCGCCCCCTCCCCAAAGGAAAGAAAGAAAGAAAGAAAGGAAGGAAGGAAGGAAGGAAGGAAGAAAGAAAGAAAGAAAGAAAGAAAGAAAGAAAGAAAGAAAGAAAGAAAGAAAGAAAAGCCATGTTATAGACAAGAGCCTAACAAAGAATGAAAGCCACAAAAGCACAAAGAGTATCTTCTTTTCATACAAAGTATCCTTGCCCCCAAACTATTCCTTCCTGGGCGACCGAGTCTGAAGCTCAGGGAAGCAATTGAGATTCTGCTGGAAGACACATTACCACAAGTATCTCAGAAGAGAAAATCCAAATGGTACAAAAAATGAAATAATTATGCCCCATGAAGGAAATGCTAACAGACAAGGCTTTTTATCTGTTTTTGTTCTACTTATTTGCTAGTAGACTGTAGAGTGCAATAATTAGGATGTAATCATGTCATTGGTGAAGAGAAGCCAAGTTGGCTAGAACTGGGATCTAATTCCTAGATGTCTTTTTTCCTTCCTGATTTACTTTACTTCTTTAATCCTCTTCAAAAACATTTTCGTGGCTTTACAAATATGTTAAAGATTTATGGAAACTCAGGCCTCAAAAGCAGTAATTTTGGATCATGTACTTGCTCAATGTGGAGTGCAAAGTATGTCAATGTTTCTGTTCTGTACTTCTGTCTTAAAGAGTTTATTATTTGGCTTAAAAACAAGACTTTAGGCTGTAATATAGCATGCTAGGTGTTGAATCCAAAACAAATTTATTTTCACTGAGAGGCAAAACAAGTTTGTTTATATGTTTGAAATTAAGACTCATTTCCTCTAGATCAAACACATATTTTTGATATATTTTCCACCCACAAATCATCATCAACATGGAAAAATATACACTCGAGTTAAGCAAGCAATGTATCCTTATTTTTAAAAACTTTTTTTTGGGGGGGGCTGTGCCTGTAGCATGCAAAAATTCTTGGGCCAGGGATGGAACCCACACCAACACAGTGACCCGAGCCACAGCAGTGACAATGCCAGCTACTAGGCCACCGGGGAACTCCGATGCACGATTATCAATTCAGCTATATACCAAAATAGCTCTCACTTTCATCTTTGCTGAAGGCCTTCCTTCTAAAGAGAATCTCTGTTCACATTATTATATAGCCATTGAGTTAACCATTTTTTAAGTTGCAGTAGTGTTATTGATTTTTCCCGAGCTATTTGGTTGGTTTGTTGCTCTACAATTGTCTGCCACTGCCATGTACAGTTGAACAAAACAAATAACCATTATAAAGTCAACTTTCAACATGGAACCACATCTGAAGGCCAAGAAACCAGGAGCCAATATACGTTTTAGAGTGCTGTGGCCACCTTTCATTTGCATCTTGCTGACAAAGCCCCACAGCAAAAACTACCCCTGCAACCCAACTTCTGTGAGCACAATGTGAAATGTATCACATGCCTTGTCCTGTTGAACCCCCTGCAACAGTCCTCTGAAACGACTACTATTATATCCCCATTTTGCAGAAGACAAAGCGATTTACCTCAAAGTCACATAGCAAGTAAGTGGCAGAGCTGAAACAGGAACACGAGTTGTTGAACTGCATGGTCCATGCGCTCTATTTCCTCTCAAAGTGAAGCTGTGCTATCGACAGCCTAAACAGTTTTGAAAAGGAGAAAAGAGGGTGGAAGCTGTGATGCAGAGGTCTCAAATATTTTCTTTGTGAGGGCTTATCCACATTAACAGAGTCAAACTGGTTTGAAAGTTTTTATTTGACCCTCTTTGCTACTCAATTAATGAGTGTCTAGAGGTGAATATTGGGTGACTCAATTCAGGTCTTTATCAGAATTGTGTCTAACAGCATCTTCTCAGTGATGTCTACTTTACTCAATAATTGCAATGCTCCTCCACTCCTATTATTCCCTATATCCTTCCCCTGCTTTATTTTTTTCCTAAGTAATGGAGCTTCAGTAGTTTGGTAAGGCTTCCTAGAAGGGTGAGTTTGGAAGTGAGTTTTAAAAAGAGTGAAGCCCATTGGGAGTTCCCGTCGTGGCTCAGTGGAAACGAATCTGACTAGGAACGATGAGGTTGCAGGTTCGATCCCTGGCCTCGCTCAGTGGGTTAAGGATCTGGCATTGCCATGAGCTGTGGTGTGGTCACAGATGTGGCTCGGATCTGGCATTGCTGTGGCTGTGGCATAGGCCGGCGGCTGTAGCTCCAATTTGACTCCTAGCCTGGGAACCTCCTAAAGAGTGAAGGCCGAAGGACAGTGGAGAAGAAAGAAAAGACCTCCCATATTGAAGAAATACTATTCTCCAGATGGGGATGATTATGTTGGTTGAAGGCGAAAGTCCTTGTTCAGCAGTTATCAGAAATTAGAAAGAGAGGAAGGGCGTAGTTACCTGAGGGCCCTGAAAACCAGAAAAATACATTAAGGGTTAATATCCCAGGGAGCGATAACTATAGGAACACAATCCACAGATGTCAAGTTTCTTGCTGTTCATTAGCTGCGTGATCTTTCCAAATTACTATGTTTCTATATGTTTTAGTTTTCTCACCTGTAAAATGGGAACAAAAATAGTGCAGTTCTTACCTCATAGGGTTGTTGTAAGAACTGAGAGAACACAAAGTGCTTGGCACAATGCCTGGCATGAAATAAACACTCAGTAAATGTTACTTATTATTACCATCATTTTATATTATGAGTCTTCTCATATGTTTATTTTTGTTATGATTATTTTACACTTGCAAGTCAAAACCACTGCGGCTTTAGGGGGTCACAAAACCAAACCAAGTGATTTGGTTGAAAAATTTTTTTTCTTATTTCATGGTTGCACCCATGGCATATGGAAGTTCCAGGACCAGGGATCGAATCTCAACTGCATCTGTGACCTACCCTGTACCTATGGCAATGCTGGATCCTTTAAGCCACTGCACTGGGCCAGGGATTGAACCTGTGCCTGTGCAGCAACTCAAGCCGCTGCAGTTGGATTCTTAATCCATTGCACCATGGCGGGAACTCCTGGTTGAAAATATTGGGGGGGGGGATGGTATGAGATTTTGTCTATCCACAGGGCAGCAAGCATGAATCACTTTAATGGAGTTATCCATTTAAATGTTGACACCAGGAGAAAGGAATTCAAGTCAAAGGGACTGAGGTAGGCAAAAAAATGGAGTTGAGAAAACACAGAGGAGAGAAGATGTAGCAGTAGTGGAGATGAGTGGTAGGGGACAAGGCTGGAAATATAAGTAGGGCCATGTTGGGAATGGACTTAAACCCCAAGCTAAAGAGCTTCAGAATTAATTCAAAACAAAGGGAAACTACTGAAAGTTTTAGAGCAGAGAAGAACATGCTTAGAGATTTGCCTTAGATTTATTTGTTGGTAATAAGGAGGGTGGGTTTCAAGGATGTTAACCTGGAGACAGGGAAACTAGTTAAGAGACTGCTACCACCTGGACAGGTGGGAATTGGGGACTAAACATGGGTTGTGGCAGTGAGAGTGGACATGAAAGGAGAAAGCCAAAGCATTTTAAATGAGGAAATGGCATCTGAATTGCATTGGAGTACAAACTCAAAGACAGTAGGAGCTTTTGTCTGTCTTGTTCACTGCTGTATCCCGCATACCTAGAATAGTCCTTGGCACATAGTAGGTGCTCAATAAATAGTCTGTGAATGATGCTTAAACTTTGTGCAACTTCTGCTATGGTCTGAATGTTTGTGTTCCCTTAAAATTCATATGTTGAAATCCTAATGCCCAGTGTGATATTATTAGGAAGTGGGACCTTTGGGAGGTGCTTAGATCATGAGAGTAGAGCCTCATGAATGAGATTAGTGCCCTTATAAAAGATACCCCACAAGAGCTCCATGGCCCCCTTTTACTGTATGAAGGTACAATGAAAAGTCTGTGACCTAGAAGAGGGTCCTCACCCAACCATGCTGGCACCCTAGTCTCAGCCTTTTAGCCTCTAGAACTATGAGAAATAGATTACTTTTTAGAATAAGTATTAGCCATGATACTCATGATACTAAGCTACTCAGCCTCTGATATTTTGTTATAGCAGCCTGAATGGACTAAGACTGTGTCTATACACTGACTTGTGGTGTGTATTTGCATACTTGCCTCCCGATAGCCGTGCATCTCAGTGCTCCCAATTCCTGCTCCTCCGGTCATACCCATGACCCACCTTTACTATAATCTTAACATTGGTAGCATCTTGAGTTTTTCGTTTTTCTCCACTCTTCTCCTTCCAATGTTTTCGTTATGTAGTCTAGATAACGAGAATGTTTGTTTAAGACCCAGAAAAGACACGTAGAAAGGACCACAGAAGAAAGATAGTTATGTTGTTGCCATGGATCAAGTTGAGGAGAGGGTAGGAGCAGACTTGAAGAGTGCTTTGAGAAGAAGATGGGCAAGATTTCCCTTATGTGATAACTTGAACAACAGCTTACAATTCAGAAATAAACACAGATTTGGTAAAAATTCTAAGAGGTGGAATTAATTTTTAAATGGAAATAAGAAGCTAACCTTTTCTTCTTTGGATACTCTGTCAATTTAAAATCAGTTCAGTTCTTTACATGGCTTTTAAAAAATACCACCACTTTCTGGTTTTATGATAGTAGAATAGAAAAAACACTTTTAGACCTTGGTTTTGAAAATACCTGATTTTTCTAGACAGCCAAATGCAACCAAAGACAGAGACCCAAGTAAGTTCAATTATGCTTTTTTTTTTTTTTTGAGGCCAGTGAAACTTGGAGCAACCAAAGTGAATTAGCAGAAACCAAGAGAGCCAAATAAAATACTTAACAGTTGGATATCAAGAAAAGCTTTACGATCATGCTTGTAATTTAAGCTTTCAGTCAGCAGGAACCACAGGCAAAATTGCAAGTATCTTTGGGACTTTTCAGAAATAGCTAGTGTTTATTTTAAGATCATATTCATAAAGCATCCTTATATAAGACTTCTCAGCTTGAGAAGGCTTAAAAAATGCTGGGCTTTAATTTTCCCTTGTGCTTTTTTGATAGAAAGTTAGATACGTCAGGGAGTTCCTGTCGTGGCGCAGTGGTTAACGAATCCGACTAGGAACCATGAGGTTGCAGGTTCGGTCCCTGCCCTTGCTCAGTGGGTTAACGATCCGGCGTTGCCGTGAGCTGTGGTGTGGGTCACAGACGCGGCTTGGATCCCGCGTTGCTGTGGCTCTGGCGTAGGCCGGTGGCTACAGCTCCGATTCGACCCCTGGCCTGGGAACCTCCATATGCCGCAGGAGCGGCCCAAGAAATAGCAACAACAACAACAACAACAACAACAAAAAAGACAAAAGACAAAAAAAAAAGAAGGATAGATATGTCAGAAAACAAAAATATACAGTCTGGCTACTGGAGACAATTTATTGCACAGCCTAGGGGAGATATAGCTCATCCAATTCACACCTTTCAGTTATATGACTTATGCCAGTTTGGTTGAGTAGTTTTTGAACAGTTCAAGTGACACTTTTGTTCCCATTCCTCAAACTCAAATACTCTTTTTGAAGTTTTACAGGGCGAGGGTCTGACAGAATTATGAGAAATGTCATTAGACTTGGGCCTACTCAACACTAAGGGATGATTTGGAATTAGCCTGCTGAGTTTGTGAGTGTCTAATGTGAAGACAAGACAAAGCCAATAACTTTGGCCTCTTAAAATCCTCTTGGATGCACCCGTCTATCTGGGTTGATTGCCTACACTGATCAGATAGACAAGAGAACTGCCAGTTCCTTTTTTTATGATTCCTCAATCGGAGGGGCCATTTCACAAAATGAAAGCTAGTTAGGGGGTTCCAATTAGTACAGTGTCAAGGGAACATGGCAGCAAGCCTATTTTGTTGTGATCTTCAGGAATAATAGGGTGGTGGAGATGCTTGGGCCTGTGTTTTCATTTATGGTAGCAGAAGTTTTCCTCAAACATATTGGTGAAGCACAATAGCCAGTCCTGCCGGGATCTGGTGATTATGCTACCTTTTAGATAAGCCACAGGGATGGTTTTACTGAAAGGCAAAGAGGATGATCTCATGTACAGCCATGGATCAAGGGAATTCTAATTTATTGTCACCACTTGTTACTTAGAAGGCAGCTTACTGTAACTAGCAACTTATTGCAGGCGAAACGGTGACCATGGCCTGGATTTGCTTGGGACCTAGGGGTTTCCCAGGATATGGGACTTCCAGTGCTAAAGCTTGGACAGCCTTGGGCAAACTGGGCTACTCTAAAATTGGTCACTCTGATTTTGAGCATTCATTAAGTGAATTAAAGTTTAATCTTGAGTATTCACTAAATGAGGCAATATAGCATAGGTAGTTTGAAGGACATACTATGCATTAGACAGGCCTGAGTTCAAGTCTGGTCCTACTACTCATTTACAGTCAATTAATCTCTCTGATGTTTAAATCCCTCATGTGTAGAAAATACGTATAGTATTAGACCTTATCCAAAAGGGTAGTTATGATGATTAAACGAACACAAAAATACTATGGCAGTCTCAAGGCTTGACACAAAGTAGCCCAGTATTTGTTAGAAATTATTTAACATTTTTGTGATTAGGCTTAGAGGAGAGATGTTGGCAGTTGTGGAGGGCGGAGGGTAGGGTCTGGACAAGGTTGTGGTGTGTAGGGACCTGTCCAAGGCTCCAAGCAGCATCCCTACTTGCCACTGCCACTTTAAGCACCACTGGATCTGCTTGGCTCATATGGCCCAAGTGGCTGAGGCAGTGTGCACCAGCATCCGGGACTTGTTGCAGAGCCTTTTCCTCTTCTGTGCCTCACTCAAAAGTAGTAGCTTTTTGGGTCACCCAGTAATGGGCTGATATAACATATCCATATGGGGAATATGATGTCTCCAAATCCAAAAGTTCCACGAAGAGTTATGACTCTTTCTTTCTTCTGGGAGTATCCAGATGTATCAAATTATCCTTAACTCAAGAAGGGATATTTGACATTCTCCCACCCTGAATCCCTAGAAACTTCACTGAAGTAAGAAGCCCCTGAATTTTCATCAGATACATTTCCCACCTTCTGACAGGCAAGTGTCTTATCAATGTGGCTAAAGTTGTTGCTATTTCTTGCTCATTAGGTACAGTCAACATGCCATCAATGTAACTGACCAGGGTGGTACTTTATGGAAGGGAAAGTTGATCAAGATCCCCTGCAAACTGAAACTCTCCACAGGGCTGGAGAGTTGATATATCTCTGAGGTAGGACAGTGAAGGTAGGACGGTGGCCTTGCTAGCTGAGCGCAATCTACTTCCGGTGGGCTTTATTGACAGGGTCGGAGAGAAAGGCATTTGCCGGTCAATAGCTGCATACAAAGCACCAGAGAATGTGTTGATTTACTCAAGCAAATAAACCATATCTAGTATAGAAGGTGCAATTAGAGTCATCACTGGGTTAAGCCTACAATAATCCACTGTCATTCTCAAAGATCCATCTGTCTTCTGCATAAGCCAAATAGAAAAAATGACTGGGATGTGGTGGGACTCACCACCCCTGCATTTTTCAGTCCGTGATGGTGGCACTAATCTCTGCAGTTCCTCCAGGAATGTGGTATTGATTTGGATTTACTATTTTTCTAAAGCTGTCTATAGGTAGCTCTAGTGGCTTCCAGTTGGTCTTTCCCACCATTATAGCCTCAATCCACCAGTCAGGGAACCAATGTAGAATTTCTGCCAGTTGCTCAGTATGTCTATCCCAATTACACATTCTGGAACTAGAGAAATAACCACAGGATGGGTTCAGGGATCCACTGTGAGACAGACTGGAGATAACACTCCATTGACCATTTGACTTCCCTAAGCCTCTCCTTATGACTAGTGGACCACAGTGATATTTGGGGTCTCCTGGAATTACTGTCAGTTCAAACCAGTATCCAGTAGTCCCCCCAAAGTCTGACTATTTCCTTTCCTCAATGTAGAGTTATCCTGATAAAAACATAGGTTCCCTTGGAAAAGGCTAAGAGAAAGATTAACAGTATATATTTTCAGTAGTGTACAGGGGTTCTTTCACAAGGGGCTCTGAGTTTGTAATCCTAGCCCTAACCCTATGTTCCAGATCAAGGCAGTCAAGCAGGAGTGTTCCTTCTTACTCAAGTTCAGGCCATGAACTGATTGAATGAGGCTTACCTACATTAAGGAGAACAATCTGCTTTATTCAGTCTCCTGTTTCAAATGTTAATCTCATTTGGGGACACCCTCATAGACACACCAAGAGTAATGTTTGACCAAATGTCTAGGTACCCATAGCCCAGTCAAGTGTACACATAAAATTAACTATATAGCACTTTTAATAATGCTTTTTAGAAATCTCATTTTTTTTTGTCTTTTGTCTTTTTAGGGACACACCTGCTGTATATGGAGGTTCCAAGGCTAGGGGTCAAATTGGAACTGTAGCTGCTGGCCTACACCACAGCCACAGCAATGCCAGATCTGAGCCGAGTCTGCGACCTACACCACAGCTCATCGAAATGCCAGATCCTTAACCCACTGAGCGAGGCCAAGGATTGAACCCAAGGCCTCATGGATGCTAGTTGAGTTTGTTAACCACTGAGCCATGACAGGAACTCCCTATAAATCTCATTTTCAAATGACACAGTTAAGAAAAAGGCATAACACACTTTGGGAGAAATTTTTTTTTTTTCTTTTTAGGGCCGTACCCACATATGGAGGTTCCCAGGCTAGGGGTCGAATCGGAACCACAGCTGCCGGCCTACACCACAGCTACAGCAACGCAGGATCCGAGCTGCATCTGTGACCTACACTGCAGCTCATGGCAATGCCGGATCCTTAACCCACTGAGCAAGGCCAGGCATCAAACCTGCAACCTCACTGTTACTAGTCGGATTAGTTTCCGATGCACCATGACAGAAACTCCTGGGAGAAAACATTCTTAAAGATCTTTACTCAGTATTATAAAAAGCTCTTATAGTTCAATACTAAGAAGCCACAACAACTCAATTTTTAAAAAATGGGCAAATGACTTGAATAGACACTTCATCAAAGAACATATATGAATCATAAATTCACCTGTAAGTACATAAAAAGGTGTCTAAAATAATTACTTACTAGGGAAATGCAAATTAAAGTAACGAGATACCGTATCCCAGCCACTACAATGGATAAAATTAAAGAGATTGACAATAGCAAGTGTAGGTGAGGTTGTAGAGCAACTGGGATTCTCATATATTACGGGGATGTATTAAAATGGCACATCCAATTTATAAAATAGCTTGGCAGTTTCTTAGGAAGTTAAAATACACCTAAGCGTGATTCAGTAATTCCACTTGGAACTATTTACCCAATAGAAATGAAAACATATGTCTACACAAAGACTTGCATACACATGTTCATAGCAGCTTTATTTGTAATAGCCAAAAACTGGAAGCAAACTAAGTGTTCATAAGCTAGTGAATCAACAAACTGTGGCATAGCCATAAATGGAATACTCCTTGGCAATAAAAAGGAAAAAACTTTGGATACTGTCAATAACATGGATGAATTTCAAAAGCAGTATGCTGAACAAAGGAAACCAGACGCAAAAGAATACATACTGTATGCTTCCATATGTATCATACTGTAAATCCCAAACTAATCTAAGATATGTAAATAACATTAGTGGTTGCTTTAGACTTCAAGTTGGTAGACTGCAAAGGAGCATGAGGGAACTTTCTAGTGTGATGGGAATATTCTATATCTTGGTTGGAGTGATTATTACATGAGCATATATGTTTGTCATCAAACCACATATTTAAGAGGGTGCATTTTATTTCATGTACATTACACTTCACTAAAGTTTAATTTATTTGTACTGAATACGAAACCTCAATAGATATATATAACAATGGACTAAACATCACTGAAGGGAGTTACTGAATTGAATGAGAGATTTCATCCAATGAGAGAATCACCTAGAATGCAGGACAGAGAGCTAGAGGGAGAGAAAATATGAAAGAGATTTGAAGGAAGGAGAGAATGAGAAGTTACAATATTTATCTAATAGAAGTTCCAGGGAGAGAAAAATAGGAATAATGAGGCTGCATGACTTTATTTTTTATTATTTTTAATTGAAGTACAGTTCATTTTCAATGTTGTATTAATTTCAGATATAAAGCAGATTTATACAAATATATTTTTTCAGATTTCTTTCCATTATAGGTTATTACAAGATACTGGGTAGAGTTCTCTGTGCTATAGAGTAGGTCCTTGTTGTTTATATATTTATATACAGTAGTGTGTATCTGTTAATCCCCAATGGGGAGGCATGATCTTAATGGTTGAGAATTTTCCAGAACTGAACACAGAACACAAGTGAAAATGTCCACTGAAACCCAAGCAGGAAAAATAAAAAAGAAGCCATTCTTAGCCACATATGAAACTTTAAAACATTGTAGTTGGCTCTGGCAACTTTTTAGGGTCTTAAGCCCTTGCTGGTTTTTTTCTAGGTTGTCTTTCCACTATCTGAGCAATTGATGAGCTTGAAGGGGAAATCTGAAGAGCATGGTCTGTGAGGTCTTCTCTTTTGCTGAATGGCATTATTCAAAAATTTGATGGATGTTGGTGTTCCTGGCTGTCATGGGGCTAGTATTTTCACTGTACTTCTGTGAATGGAAGATCTTGGTTTTGCTAAGAGAAATTTAGGCACAGAAATAGGGAAGAATAGCTAGTTTGAGCAAAAGGACCTTCCTGGAACACTGAAAGAATATTCCATAAATGTACGCACAAGTTCGGCTGCTGGATTGGTGTGAATCGCTTCTTCCCTACCATAGAGTAGCTTAAGGCCCTTTTTCATTTACTTTGAAATGGTGAAGAGGATGTACTAGAGGAAGCGTGGCCAATCACAGAATCATGTCCAGCGAATGCTGAAAGATGTTTTATTTTGATTCCATCTGATCAGCATCGCATGACTTTAGCAATGGTAATCTCTTCATAATCTAGGGTTTGTAGTCAACTCTGGGCTCCTCTTCTTTCTATCATAAATCTATTACCCTTTACTGCTAATTAGTAATCTTATATTTCCTTATATTAAAGGAAAAGGAGGTGCGATTTAAAGGAGCTGATCTTACTTCTGGAGAGCAGCTCTTGGTTGGGTATAGGAGAAGGCTGAAAATTTGGCAGATTCATTTTCAAGGCTTTAAAATAACTGTGGATTCCAATTATCCAGGCTCTTTATGTAGACTCCTCCATGTCTTCATTGGCAGGCCAAGCAGTAGCGGCTGCTTTATTTATTTTAAACCCCATTACAGCTTCTTGATCTAAAGGGGAAAGAAAAATTTCACATATTCACATCATTAGAAGTGTAACTTTTCCCCCTAGCAAAACATGAGATTGGCATGTCAGGAATGCAGATGTTTGTCTATATCTGTGGATTCCAGCCTTTCTCACAGTCCCCTTGCTAATTGTTCTGCCAGGCGGCTTTTGGCTTTTGCAAAACAAACCTGACCTGTGTGTCACTGCCCTTGTTAACAAAATTCAATCTCAAAGAATAAAATAAAGAAGGTGCCCTTAAAGGACGTATAGAAGGAAAAAAGAAAAAGCCTAAATCAATGGAAATTGAATAAGAGGTTGGAACCTTGGGGTAAAGTTGCGTGTAACTAATTGGAATTCCTTTCTTTCCGTGAGATAATAAAATTAGTCTCCTTAATAACTATTCCTTGAGATTAAATGAATGGCCTGAGGATACTGGGGGTGGGGGAGAATGAGGGGGTGGGTCTATAGTGATTAGGAGACCCAAGGCTGTTGCTACAGCTACAGGCAAAATGCTTGACTGTATTTTCTGAATAACCAAATAGTTTACAAAACCGATGGACCAATTTTAATCAGAGTGATAGAATTGTTTGGGTCTGTGTAGAGAGACAGCAAATATCTAGATGAAAAACAGGAATAACTTAAACCAATCTTTCATGCACATGTTTATGCTTCCACAATACCAAGCATGAGGAACTGGCAAACAGGTGCATAATTGGTTCTATTTTAGCTTTTTTACCAGGAGGTTTCTGCAAATAATTTAAGTCATTTAAGGGCAGCTACCATGTCTGATAGTTCTTTTTCTCCCATCTAGTGCCTGCCGTAGAACGGCCTGAAATAACTGATTAACTGGTTGATAGGATATTTGTCAGTCTATACGAAGAACTTAAATTTCTATCAGTCTGCAGAGCTCTCTGTGGCAAAGATGTCTAGATGATTGCCAAAGATTCCCGCCACTCCCATTCCATGCTGCGGGGTTGCTGGATAGTGGCTCTCTAGCCAGGGACTGCATTCCCAGCCCCATCTCACGTCTAGATGGGGGACATCTCACAGTGAGTTGAATTTTAGAGGAATTGCTTCACGTCCCTTTTTAGGTCAAAGTAATTAAGAAACAATGACTTTAGTCTATCTCCCTATTTACTGGCCAAATGAAGAGAACTCCAAGGGCTCAGGGGAGGGCAGAAGGATGAGATGGAAGAATCTGGGTCCTTCATATCCATGCGAGCCCTCCACAAGCAGGGACATGAGAAATACTTCTACTGTGTTAGGTTGCTGAGAATTGGAGTTTGTGTAGTAGAGCAACTAGCTATATATATCTATATATATATATATATATATATATATATATTGCATTTTAGGGCTGCACCTGTGACATAAGGAAGTTCCCAGGCTAGGGGTCAAATCAGAGCTGCCAGCCTATGCCACAGCCATAGCAATGTGGGATCCAAGCCGCATCTGTGACCTACACCACAGCTCACAGCAATGCCAGATCTTTTTTTTTGTTTGTTTGTTTGTTTTGTATTTTTGTCTTTGTTGTTGTTGTTGCTGCTATTTCTTGGGCCGCTCCCGCGGCATATGGAGGTTCCCAGGCTAGGGGTTGAATCGGAGCTGTAGCCACCGGCCTACGCCAGAGCCACAGCAACCTACACCACAGCTCACGGCAACGCCGGATCCTTAACCCACTGAGCAAGGGCAGGGACGGAACCCGCAACCTCATGGTTCCTAGTCAGATTCGTTAACCACTGCGCCACGACGGAACTCCAATGCCAGATCTTTAACCCACTGATCGGGGCCGGGGATCAAACCTGCGTCGTCCTCATGGAGGCTAGCTGGGCTCGTTACCGCTGAGCCACAATGGGAACTTCCAGCAATACCTTAACACTGTGAATTTAAGTATCTAAGGTCTAGAATGATCACTTGGAGGTCACTTCTCTTGCATGCTATCAGAAGAAAGGGTAACAGGACGTTCTGGCAGGTCTCCATTGCCAATCGCTGTCACACAACTCGCCATGTGTTGGATGTCCCCTATTTGCCTTTTCCAAATCCCCTCTCTGCCTTTTTCTTCCTGCTCTCTGTCCTCTGTAATCTGAACTGTATGGATTACATCAACCAGCTCTCTCTGCCTTCTGGCATCTGGCTGAGTTTGGCTAATAGGAAGCTCCCACAGGAGGTCAGAGGGAAGGAGGAGAGGGAGGTCAGGGTGTTGATTCCCTTGGCTCTCTCGCTGTGACTTTCCATAGGGGAGGCCGTGTCCCTCAACAAAGGCACCCTTCTCTGTACCACCTTCTCCTCTGCTTTCTAGTAACCCTCTTTCACCTTTGCTTTCAGGCCTAGGGCTGGTACAGTTGAGCTGCGGCTAACTCTGAGTTACTGCCACTATCCATTTTGTGTCTGCTATATTCCATCCACTGTTATATAATTAGCCCCTTTCATGTGTCAGTTAAATCTCAGTAAAGCTGGGGGGAAATAACCCCTAATTCAACATCTCTCGAATTCTCCTATTTTGAGTGTGCCATCTGTTTTGTTGAGAGCCCGAATGATACAGGAACCAGAATTAGATGCTCACAAGGCAATCTCCATTAGTCAGATGAATGGGGCCCATTGAATCCACCAATCTCTTCCAATGGGGTGAGTATGCTTTTTGGCTTTTCATTTTTCCTTATAGCCATAGCCATAGTGGCTGAAGACAGTGAATTTCATCCTATTAGTGGGATCTGAGTTTATAGGCTAAAGTTGCTGGGTACAAGTTTGATATTTCTTCAAAGTATTATGCCTGGGAATGTTGCTTTCTAATATATCTCTGTGTTTTAAAGAAGTGGAGCATAGTAGTTACAAGTACTTGGCATCAGTGAGGCCAGGCTTCAAATTAAGCTTCAAGTTAGGCTGTCGCCACTGCTTGTTAGCTATTACCTTGGACAAGTTACTCAATCTCTATCAGTCTCAGTTTCCTCATCCTAAAGTGATGATACTTTAGTCCTCATGTGGTTATTTTGAGGACTAAGTGCCTGGCATATTAAATGCTCAGTAAATCTTAGCACCATGTAACTGTATTTTCTTAATAAAATTGATGCTCCAAGAAGCTGAGCCTTGCTTTTTCCTCTAATGTTATGTACCCTTTGTATGCAAT